>NC_080777.1:32420847-32720847 GCF_020826845.1 Diceros bicornis minor | reverse complement strand
TAATGATGGAGATATAAGAACAAGAAGCCACTTGAATTGCGTTGGAAGGTATTAGACACATCAAAGAGCTGGGAAAAAAACCTTGTTTAATGTAAGTTCTTTCTAAACTCTAAGGCAAAAAGTAATATGAATTTACATGGTAATTATAAGCCACAAAACAAAAATTCACAAGACAAGTAAAGAACTAAAGTAGAAACCAGAGTAAGAAAAATAGAGGTTAAAGGAGAGATGGAGAGAGATGGTTGGGGTCAGAAAACAGACAATCCTTGAAGTCTCCCTCAGACTCTGATCATTCTTAGTGCTCAGTAAACACTTTGAGCCCATGAGCCTGGGGAGGGGCAAAGTGAGAGGTGGTTGGGAGGGACCACAATGCAAGGATACCCTTGTGGAGGCACTGACATTGAAAATCAGTGACATTTTGCCAAGGTGTTTACCATAATATATTAAGGATTATTCTGGAAAGTTAAGGATTTTTCTGGAATGTACATTTTCATTTTATGGAAACTCCAACTAGCCTGGAGAACGATTTAGACATTTCAGCTTTAGAAATAAACAGAGGGGTCGGCTCGGTGGCACAGCAGTTAATTGCGCACACTCTGCTGTGGTAGCCCCGGGTTCACAGGTTCAGATCCCAGGCGCGCACCAATGCACCTCTTGTCAAGCCATGGTGTGGCGGAATCCCATATACAGTAGAAGAAGATGGGCACAGATGTTAGCCCAGGGCCAATATTGCTCAGCAAAAAGAGGAGGATTGACATCAGAAGTTAGCTCAAGGCTGACCTTCCTCCCCCCCAAAAAAAGGAAAGAAAGAAATAATGAGAATCTTTTCTGTCAGTTTTAAGAATGAAAACCAGTTAGCATCTGGAAAACAGTTGCAATTTGACATGAGAATGTGAAGAAAGAATTAGATGTCACACGTTGTTTTTGCTTTTCTCTGGGGCAGTAGGGCTTGCAGGGGGAATGAAGTTCCATCTTTGCTCTATTGAGTTTGAGAAGGTGTAAAATTCATTTGTGCTGGGCAACACTGTTGACCTGTGGAGAAAGACAAATGGTTCCAGCAGCTGATCTAAAGGAATAACTGAGCTCATAAAAGTTCTTAGCTTATAAAAGGTGCTTCTTCTTTATTGAACTTTACTGGACATCCATTGACCTATATGTGCAAGATATTTGTGGTAGGTATTGAAGAAAATACAAAGAATTATAAGGTTCCAAGCTCCTCCACATACATGAAACTGTTTGCAAGATGTAATTAGGTTCTGCCAAGGTATTTAGTGTATGTTGTATTACAGAACCTAAAAAAATTGGGAATGTTATTCAGAAAATGTAATTAAGGACAGCTCCTTAGGAGAGGTAGACTAGATCAAGTCCTCAAATGGATCACTTTTGGGCAGGTGGAGGGAAGAAAGAATGAGGATTTCAAATGGAAGAAGAGGGGAAAGGTACAGACGTAGAAAGGAACATGGCGTTTGGGCATGGGGGTGGGGAGGCCATGACAGGCACAGTCTTCCTGTGACTGAGAGGCAGCTCAGTTTCCTCCTCCAGGAGCCCAGCACTGCTTCCCACCTCCTGGCCTCCTCCACCTGCAGACCCCCGGCCTGAACCAAGGCCTATTTATCTGGATCGCTGCCCAGTCTCCCAACAGGTCCCTCTACTTCCAGTCTTAATTTCTTCTAATCTTTCCTCCACAATACCTCCAGAGTTACCTTCTAGAATCTAAATTTGCTTAAATCTGATATCTGCTTAGACTGCTACAATGACTGCTCAGAGCATCCGAGAGAACATTCAGACTCCTGAGCTGGACACGCAGGCTTTCTCTTGCTGTCCTCATCTTTAGCCTCATCACCCACTGTTTCCTACATGTTGGCTTTTTTCCAGCCTTAAAAATACCCCCATACTCTGAAATCCTTAGCATCCTTTATATCTGTCTTTTTATATGTGTTTCTTCTGTCTTCCTACCCTCTTTTTTGATCAACTTAATTCCTATTTCTCAATCTAAACTCATGTCAAATGTTCCTTCCTCTTGGACACTTTTCCTGGGAGGTCTCCATTTAGAGACCCCTTTTGATGTCGCCACTCGGGGACCTTGTACTTATCTACTTTTTCTTAACTGTTGTTTTTTTCATGTCTCATTGACAGTGAGCTCCTTAAAGCTGAGACTATCCTTCTTCTTCATAAATAAATGGCAAGCAATAGGATATATTGGAGCATATGAGGAAGCCATTTGGTGTAAAACTAATTAGGCTTGACCTTGTTTTTTTTTCCCCCCCAAAAGGGGCCTGTAGCCTCTGTTCATCCATTGTATATCAGCTTTAAGCAATTAACATGTCCCAAAGACAAAAACAATGACCTAAGGTGCTGATGTGATAAATGCAACTTCTCCCACATTGGCATTTCCTTAAGGATAAGCATTTCTCCCTAGGCTAGGATTTGATTGCTGTGCTCATCCTGTGACCACCCAACTCGAGACAACAGCCACATCCATGGAGACAGCAGACCTGATACCTACTGTGTCCATCAATCAACGTGCTGAAAGGTCAATGTCACGGCTATTATGAAAGGAACATTGCAATCACATGTGAAACATGCTCTTTGATGGTATATAACCACTCTGTACACCCCACTTCTTTGGAGTGCTCCATTTCTTAGTGAAAGGACTCTCCCCGGCTATATGGCCCTCAAATGTTGGCTCATCATAAACTCAACCCAATTTTGATTTATAGATTGGTCATGGATTATTTGTGTCAACATTCTATTTGTCCCTCCAGTATCTAAACACAGTACCTGACACCTTTGGGGCACTCAGAAAATGTTTGATGATTGAATATGTATGTGAGAGACCACACTGACTGGAGAAGAAGAGGCTTTTCGGGGCGTGCTAGAAAATTCGCTCACATTCCTACCACAGTGGTTGAGGCTGTGTGCTTTGGACCAGTTTGTCTGGGCACCAATCCCAGTTATTCCACTTTTAACTGGGGAACCTGTGCAAAGTATTTACTCTTTGAGATTTAGTTTTCTCATCTATAAAATGAGGCTACTGAGAACTCCTGTCTCATAGGGTTTCAGTGAGACTGAAATGCATTAACTTATGTAAAGTGCTTAGAAGAGCTCCTGGCGCATAGTAGGCACTAAAATGTTAGCTGTTATGTTATCATTATTGCTCTTATATATAAGCAATACTCTGGTTTTGAAAAGATGCTTTCATAGTATAGTTGATCCTCATTATTTGTGGATTCCGTGTTTGCACACTTGCACACTAGCTAAAATGTACTGACAGCCTCCAAATAAACACTCACAGGGCTTTCATGTCCATTTGCAGATATGCACAAAGTGGTGAAAAACTTGAGTCACTCGACATGCACGTTCCCAGCTGCGGGGAACAAGGTGACGCTCTGCCCTCTTGTTTCAGCCCATGCTGTAAACAAGTGTCCTTCTTGCAGTCTATTTAGTGCCTCATTTCTCATCTTTTTGTGCCTTGTGTTGGTGACATTGCTGTTCAATATGTCCCCCATGTGTAGCGCTGCAATGCTGCCTGGTGTTCCTCAGGGCAAGAGATTGTGACATGCCTTTACAGAGAAAGTATGTGTGTTCGACAAGCTTCTTTCAGACATGAGGTACAGTGCTGTTGGTGTGAGTTCAATGTTAATATATCAACAATATATTTTAAATAAGGTGACTTTAAAGAGAAACACACAGAGAATAAGGCTACGTATTGATCAGTTGAAGAAAATGTGACTAAGGCTTGCAGCAACCTAACCCTGCATTTCTCGTAGGAGCAGTGGGTCATATTCACTGACTCAGTGTTCACAGTGACTTTATAGAATGTCACACTGTGCATAACAAGCATCATTGTGCATATCTTATGTAATCCTCACATACTCCTTTATAGTAGGCAGGGTAGGGAATAGGTTGTCCACATTCTACAGGCTATTCCAGACCTTATGAGCCAAGTAGAGAATTTAAAATGTCTTGTGCTCAGCATAAGAGCCATGAGATTTTGAGCAAGGAAGATCTATGATGAACTGATGTTTAAGGAAGAATTACCTAGCAAGAGAATGTAGTATCAAGAGGAAAAGGGAGAATTGAGCCAGAAAGGAGGACCAGTTGTTAAACTCTCCAAGTATTGCCAATGCTAGATGAGGAGATTCGGAGCTAAGGTGCTGATGTGATAAAAGAAAAGTAGCAGACAAATGATGAAATAATGGATTTGGTAACCATATATAGGGTGTAAGTTAGGCTGTGGTTCTCAAAGTGGGGTCCCTGGACCAGCAGCATCAGCATAACCTGGGAACCGGGTAGAAATGCAAATTCTCAGGTGCTGCTGCACACCTGCTGAACTGGAAACTCTGGGGTGGGGCCTGGCAATCTGGGTTTCAACAAGGCCTCCAGGTGCTTCTGCTGCCCATCAAGTTTAAGAGCCAATGAATTAGAAAAATGATTCAAACACGTCACCATGCCCAGGTAAGCGACAAGGCAGAGAGGTGGTATTTGTTTGGAAGATAAGATGCATTTTAAACTTTAAGAAAAAGTAGTTCAACGTCTGTTTCATCATAAGGATTCCAGCATTTAAGATCTTTTAGCTCTCTGCATTTAAGATCTTTTTTCCACAATATGTTTTCCTTTAGAGAGCCCCTGGTAAGTTATTTACCATTTACCACATGTTCTGAGAATCCCTTCTTTCTTGAAATACCCTTTCAGACGTGAAAATGTACTTTATTTTTGTACACAATCTCCTCTATTTAAAATTCGGATTTCTCTTCTTATAGGATCATGTACGGCACATGCAGCCTTACTGTAAATTTGGAATGTCATTGGTTTGTTCCAAAACCTTAGAATGTTTTAGAATTTAGAACAAGATGAAGAGAGAATTTATATGTTTCTCTGTAGGACTCATATTTTTCAGATGTCTAGAGGTATCCCAACTTGCCAGTAATGTGGCCTTAGATTTAGCAGAACTTGAAAATCCTAATATAGTAGGAAGTGAATTACTTCTTTTTTTTTTTTAAGATTTTATTTATTTATTTTTTCCCCTCAAAGCCCCAGTAGATATTTGTATGTCATAGCTGCACATCCTTCTGGTTGCTGTATGTGGGACACAGCCTCAGCATGGCCAGAGAAGCGGTGCGTCAGTGCGCTCCCGGGATCCGAACCCTGGCCACCAGCAGCAGAGCGCGTGCACTTAACTGCTAAGCCACGGGGCCGGCCCAAAAGTGAATTACTTCTCTCGTATTAACATTTACAAAATAAATGATCACAATGTTAACTTACCAATAAGCACTTTCCATATTCCAGTCTCTGAAAGTATCTTGCTTACATAATAAACAAGATAAAGTTTCAAAGATGAGCCAAATAACTTTTCAGCAAAAGCTTGACTTGAGTCTATCTTGGCTTCCTTTTTGACAGTTTTAGCCTTAATGTTACAGTATTGTTTTCTTTTTCTAGGAATCAGATAACCTTGTATTTGGTGAATATTTTAATTTTTAATGGCCACTTGTATTTTGTGATACGCACGTGTTTAAACAATCTATAATAACCCACCATTACCACCCATATATAAGATTATACAGGAATGGAAGAATTTTGGCTGACACTGTATATAATTGTTCAGCCAAGGCAGATGGCAGACTCTACCACTTACAATGATTTAGGGGTTTGAAGCAGTATTTTTAAATACAAATAATCTCAAAATTGGTAATATATAAAATATAATACTGTGTTAACTAACCAAAAGAGTTAAATTTGTTACCTTTCCTCCATTTATAAGGATGCACCCATTATATAGATTCTGTACAAAATTGCAAAGATCACTTTTTTCCTTTTCAAAGTTTATTTATTTTAATTTTTAATAGTGAGAAGCTTAGTATTGGGTAAACTGCTGCACAATTACTGGAAATGCTGAGAGTCTTTTTGAAAAGTGTAAAAGTCTAAAGACAATGAAAAGTACATTTCTCCAATGTCAAGTCCTTTGAGCCTCTGTCTAGTAGTACACTGAAGAGATGGAAGATTAAGTACCAGCACAGGACACAAGAGAACAGGCTCCCAACTTGAGTCCTTCCCACTGACCACAGTGTGCCTGGCAGACGCTTGGAGATTAAATCTGGTCTTTGTCCATGGGTGGGCCCTGAGAGGAGGATTTTGCTTAAATGACCAAAGAATAGACAACATTTTTTCTTGATAATAAGTAATACTTACCATATAAATTTCTTTATAAATCTCTGAATAAAATAAAAAAATATAACCCGTACAGAAATCAACTCTTACTGACAAGCCCCACAGCCTTCTCTAGAAAGCTCAACAGAAAATGTCACAGCTGACTGTGAATTGGTCTTCTCTGAAAGCCAGCCAGCCCTTCACTGATAGCTTTGGATGAGGAAGGCCAGATACAATTCTTTGAAGATGTTTAGCTGAATTCAGAACCAAAAATCCTACCTCCAGTTGGCTCCTCTGTGAGAATGGATGGCCGGCCTTATTTCACAGGCTGGGCAGATGAGGTTTCAGATGAGCTCTGTTCCCCAGGGATGGAAAAGCTGGATTGTGACATTGATTCAGAGCTGACATTTTGCAGATAAAGATAGGGTCATAGAGGGAAACAAATATTTCAGCAAATTGGATTTTTGTTCTCTACAGTGGGAGTAATTTAACAAGCAGATAGTCTCTCACTCCAACTTCTCTTCCCTCTTCTCGATCTGTAATATCGCTGTAAAAATTCTCTCTATAAAAATTTCAGTCTTTTTTCTTTGCAGTCTATTTATTATCATCTTTACGAATTCTTTGACTTCACCACCTTCTTGGCACCACAACGCTAGCCATTGAGATATTAGTATAGATTCGGTTTTGCAATTTCATCCTCTTATCTCTATTTCCTCTGCCATTTCTTGGCTTTAGTTCTTATTGTAGTTTATGCTTGAAAACATTTGAAGCTTACAAAGTATATCAGTTCCTTATTTTCTCAACTTTTTATTATCTAAGTGCCCTCAACTATCACTTTTTTAAAAAAAGAAGTGAAATACATAACAGAACAATACACTGTAATAAACTGACCACTTGTAAAATTAAGTTCAACCTGAAATCCTTCCCCACTTAACAGAGACCATCTTTTATAATTCACCATGCTTTAGTTTGGGCAGGGTCAGTTTATCAATGATTTTTGGATGTTTTAGACCACATGAGAGAAATACAGTGTAAGGTAAAATTGTTAATCTTGCAGAAGTTGTAGAATTTCCTGATGGTTAGGGAAATCAATGGCGGAGAACCTGAATCATAGGAAAAGTAGTTAATTAATTAGCACCTGACAGAGTTTGTTAATTTGGTAAGGATGATGATAAGACATATATGTTGAAAAGATAACTTTGCATATCAGAGTATTGTCAGAGGCTACTGGGAAAATTCGTAATGTTCTCAAATACTACAAAAAATGACCATTTTTTGATAAAAGATGTCATACATGATGGTATCATATACTTCTGTCAGAAAATTTGTAATGAAGAAAATGAACACTTGAGTCATTTTAATTCTAACAATTTTTTCATGACTATTATTAGGTTAAAAAAATTTTAAGTAGTAAAGTGGTAAGTAATGTACTTGCTTCATTTTTAATTTCTTTTAGGAAAACAACTTTTTCACATTTTTAAAAAATATTTGTATTTATTTTATGCTGAATTTATTCCTGGGCACAAAGCCTTTTTTTTAAATTAAATAACACCAATTCTTTTCAAACTCTTTCAAAAAGTTGAAGAGGAGAGACTATTTCTAAAGTCCTCCTGTGGGGTTAGCAGTATGCTGATATCAGAGCCAAAGACACTAAGAGAAAATAAAATGACAGGTGTTTGAAACTACAGAAATAGAAAACTATAATAGAATACAATAGAAGAGAAAAGTACAATTTCTATTGTAGAAAAGTACAATATCTTTGATGAATATTGATACAAAAATCCTCAATAAAATAGTAACAAACCAAATTCAGCAGCATATTAAAAGGATTATACATCATTTTTAGGTGGGATTTATTCCTGGAATGCAAGGATGTTTCAATATATGAAAATAAATCAATGTAATAAACTACATTAACAAAATGAAGGAAAAAATAAAAAGATCATCTTAATGGATGCAGAAAAAGCATTTGACAAAACTGAACATGCTTTCATGTTAAAAACCCTCAGATATAAGGAAGCTACTTCAACATAATAAAAGCCGTATATAGAAATTCACACAGAACACCATATTCATGGGTGAAAGACTGAAAACTTTTCCTCGAAGATCAGGAACACGGCAAGAAGGCCCACATTCACCACTTCTATTCAACATGGTATTAGAAGTTCTAGACAAAGCAATTAGGCAAGAAAAAGAAAGAAATAGCATCCAAATTGGAAAGGAAGAAGTAATATTATATTTGTTTACAAATATTATCTTATATGTTGAAACCCCTAAAAATTCCAGAAAAAAATTTTTAGAACTAATAAATTCTGCAGAGTAGTGGGACACAAAATCAACATGCAAAAATTAGTTGTTCTTCTATACATTAATAATAAGTAATCTGAAAAAGAAATCTAGAGACATTACATTTTTATTTACAATATCATCAAAAAGAATAAAATACTTAAGACTCAACTTATTCAAAGAGGTAAAAGTTCCAATGATGTTTTTTGCAAAAATATAAAAATATGTCCTAAAATGCATATGGACCCTCAAGGGACCCTGAATAGCCAAAACAATCTAGAAGAAGAAGAACAAAGTTAGAGAACTCATACTTCCTGATTTCAAAACTTACTACAAAGTAATCAAAACAGTGTGGTACTGGCATAAATACACACAATATACTAATGAAATAGTATAGAGAGCCCAGAAATAAACCTTTGCTTATACAGTCAAATGATTTTTGACAAGGGTGCAAAGACCATTCATTGGAGAAAGGATAAGTTTTTCAACAAATGGTGCTGGGAAAACTGGATACCCACATGCAAAAGAATGAGGTTGGATGCTTACCTTACACCATATACAAAAATTAAGTCAAAATAGATCAAAGATGTAAATGTTAGAGTTGAAGCTATAAAATCCTTAGAAGAAAACACAGGGTAAAAGCTGTGTGTCATTGAGTCCAAATGCCATTGCCAACAATGATTTCTTTAATATGACACTAAAGACATAAGCAACAAAAAAATAACAAATTGGACTTCATCAAAATGCAAAAGTTTTCTGTATCACAAGATACTATCAACAAAGTAAAAAGGCCACCCACAGAATGGTTGAGAATATTTGCAAATCACATATCGGATAAGGGCTTAATATCTAGAATATATAAAGAACTCTCACAACTCAACAATTAAAAAAACACCCAATTTAAACATGCACAAAGGACTCGAATAGACATTTCTCCAAACAAGATAAAAAATGGCCAGTACACACATGAAAAGATGCTCAACATCACTAAGAATCAGGAAAATGCAAAATAAAACCACAATGAGATACATCTTCATACCCATTAGGATAGTTACTATCACAAAATCAGAAAATAACATGTTGGCAAGAATGTTGAGAAATTGGAACCCTTGTGCTCTGATGGTGAGAATATAAAACTGTGGAAAACAGTATGGTAGTTCCTTCAAAAATTAAAAATAGAATTACCATATCATCTAGCATTTCCACTTATGGGTTCTGAAATAATAGAAAATATATTTATTGGTCTCTGCCTCTAGTTCCTGGCACAGAGCTCCTAAAACCCTTGTAATTTCCTAAATGATAAGAGCACTAGGAGCATCTCTTGTTCTAATATTTGTCTTTGACTCCATCCCTGACACAGAGCTCCTAAAACCCTTGTAATTTCCTAAGTGATAAGAACACTAGGAGAATCTTTTGTTCTATTGAGGCAACTCTGGGTGGGCTCCTGGATGGCTCCTGGATGGGGGCTGGTCACCAGACAGACCAAGCCCTGATTAGAAGCTTGGAATATTTAGCCCTACTCCTTATCCTCCAGACAGGGGAGAGGGGCTGGAAACTGAGTTAATAATTGATCATGCCTACATGAGGGAGCCTCAGTAAAAATCCCAATAGAAGGAGGTTCAGAGAGCTTCCAGGTTGCCAATGACAAGGAGTGACTGGAGAGTGGTGCACCTGGAGATGGCATAAAAGCTCTGTGCTCTTTCTCACATACCTTTCCCTATGCGCCACTTCCATCAGGCTGTTCTTGAGTTATATCCTTGTATAATAAACTGGTGATCTAGTAAATGTTTCTCTGAGTTTTGTGAGCCACTCTAGCAAATTAATCAAACCCAAGGAGGAGGTTGTGGGAAGCTCTGGTTTACAGCCAGTCAGTCAGAAGTACAGGAAACAACCTGGGCTTCTAACTAGCATATGAAGTTGAAGTGAGGTTGGGTGGGTGTGCAGTCTTATAGGACTGAGCCCTCAACCTGTGGAATCGGATGTATCTCTGTGTTGACAGCATCAAATTGAGTTGAATTATCTGACGACCAGCTGACATTCCAAGAATTGCTTGTTGGAGGTCTGGGGAACCCTCCCACATGGGAGAAAATGAATCTCAGAACACCATTTATGGGTATACACCCTAAAGAACTGAATGCAGAGGTAAAAAGACATATACATACACCCCTGTCATTAACAGTGTTATTCAAAATAGCCAGAAGCTGGAAGCAAGCCAAGTGTCCATCAACGGATGAATTGACAAAAAAAATGTGCTGGATACACACAGTGGAATACCATTCACCCTTAAAAAGGAAGGAATTCTGACACATGCTATGGCATGGATCAACCTTAAAGACTTTATGCTAAGTGAAATAAAGCCAGCCACAAAAGTAAAATAGTGTATGATTCTACTCATATAAGGTACTTAGAGTAGTCAAATTCATAGGAATAGAAAGGAAAATGGTGGTTCCCAGGGGCAAGAGGGAGAGACAACAGGGAGTTGTTGCTTAATGTGCACAGAGTTTCACTGCAAGGTAAAAATAGTTCTGTGGATGGTTGGAGGTTATAGCTACACAATAATGTGAATGTACTGAATGTCACTGAACTGTACACTTAAAAATGGTTAAAATGGTCAATTTTATGTTATGCATATTTTATGACCATTTAAAAAAATTAATTATTTCCAACAAATAAACAAACACTAGCTACATGCAATAGCATAGATAACTATCACAATCATAATGCGGCATAAAAGAAATTATATTCAAAAGGCAATATATTTTATAATTCAATTTATATAAAATCCAAAAAAGACAAGGTCTGGCTTCCAGTAATGGTGGAGTAGCTTGTTGAACTAACACTCTCACAGATAACAATGATAAAATCTGCATAAAATATTATATATATTTATAGAGAATCATTTATCTATATGTAATATACATATAATAAATGTGTATGTGTGTGTATGTATAAATCTCTTCCAAAGCAAGCAGAACTGAGACAGCGTCTTCCCTTAAGTGATGGGAATTGCACCAGGAGATATTTGCAAGCTTGAGTCTTTTGCCTCAAAGCATTCCAAAATCTGTACATGGCCCAGACAGGGGAAAAACTACAGTCTTACTTGTAATGCTACAGGACATATTTTGGGGCTGGCAGAGTAGCTGGAAAGTTAGGGGAGAAATTCTGGAAGGGAGGGACACACAAAGAGGAAAATCTCAAAATATGTATGAATGTCTCCCCCCAACACACACCAAATTGGCAGATCTTTGAACAACACACATGCACGGTAGGCCCCAGAGGGCCTTGTGTAAACAACAGTTGGAAGATGAAAGACCTGAATGAGGATTTCAGCTATGCTCACTGTAAAGGAGACAGGATTGGAGTTTCAGTCCAGCCAAGTTAACTCTCTGCTAGAAAAACAACAACACTCTTCAAAGGAATACAATAGAATCCAGAGTCTCTATAACTATCATTCCATGGTTTCCAGTACACAATTTTGAAAAATCATGAGATTTGAAGAAATAGGAAAATGTAATCCATATATGAGCAAAAGCAGGCAGTAGAAGCTATCCTCAAGGTGTTGCAATTAGCAAACAAGGATAAGAGAGTAACTATTATAAAGATGATCATGGTGGTAAAGAAAAATATTCTCATAATGAATGAACAGATGTTGAAACTCAGCAGAGAAATGGAAATTACAAAAAAGTACCAAATAAGAAGATGAAATAAAAAAATACTTTTGAGTTTACCGGTAGATGAGAAACAGTAGAAGAAACATGAAGATAGAGCAATAGAAATTATCTAGCCTGAAGAAAAGAATGTAAAAATTTTGAAGAAAAATGAAGAGAGCCTTACAACCTGTGAGATGATTGAGTCTCCAGCAGAGGGGAGAGACAGAAAAATTAAATGAGGCAGAAAGGTAAATCAATAAGTAATAGCATAACTTTCAAAATTTGGTGGAAAATCTAAAATTTTAGATCCAAGAAAGTCAGGAAACCCACAAAATAAAACACAAATTAAAACCATACCTAGGCACGTGATAGTCAAGCTGCTAAAATCCAAAGATAAAGGAAAATCTTGAAAGCAGTCAAGGAACTACATATATACATGGGAAGACATTACATACAGGGAGAAATAATGTGAATGATGGATGATACATTATCAAACACAAAAGAGACAAATCAATAACAAAATGACATCCTTCAAGTGCAAAATGAAAACCCAAAAGTCAACACAGGATTCTATATTTAGCAGAACTCACTTTCATAAAGGAAGCAGAAGCCACAATAAGAGACCGCACACATATTAGATAGCTAGAATAAAAAATCAAATTGCAAATACCAAGTGCTGGTGCGGACTAGGAGCAACTAGAACTAGGAATGCAACATGATAGTTGCATTTGGAAAACAGTTTAGCAGGTTCTTATAAAGTTAAACATACATTTATTATATGACTCAGATATCCCCCTCCTAGGTATTTACTGAAACAAATTAAAAACTAATGTTTAAACAAAAACCTTTGTGTGAATCTTTATAGCCATTTTATTCATAATTGCCAAAAGCTGGAAATAAACTAAGTGTCCTTCATCAGGTGAGTCGAGAAAGAAGCTGTGGTGCATCGGGACATTAGAATAGTACTTGGCAATAAAAAGGATAAACTCTTGATTCACACAACAACATGGATGAATCTTGGAGGCATTTCTCTAAGTGAAGGAAGCCAGATGCAAAAGGCTATATGGTATATGATTCCATTTACATGACTTTCTAGAAAAGGCAGAATTACAGAGATGGAAAGTGATCAGTGGTTGCCAAGGGATGGAGTGGGGGAAGCGGTTGACTACAAAGAGACAGTATGAGAGAATTTTGGGGGTGAAAAAAACAGCTCTGTATGGTACTGTAGAGATGGATACACGACCATAAAGTTGTCAAAACCCGTAGAACTGTACACCGCAAAGAGTGAATTTTACTCTGCAAATTTTAAAAATCAATCAGGATGCTGGGGAACTCAGATGGAATGCAGCAACAAATGAATCTCACTGTATTACAAGCACCTGACATAACCACACAGAAGGGGTGGGGGTGAAAGGTCCTGACCTAAGTAACTTTGGAAGACAGTGCTTTGACGGGATACTGTAAATCTAAAGTACTGGACAAAAACACTGTACACTAGGTGATAAATGTGTTTCTCATAAGGGTATGGATTAGCAATTCTGAAACTAGTTGACACATTAGTAAATATATTGTAGATAACTGGAGTTAAGTTTCTCACTGTTGGTAAAAGAAGTTACATATAAACAAAAGGAGAATGCTAGAATAAAATCTGTGGTGCTGGATTGGAGTTGGAAGTATCAGTATAAATCCATGTCTCTTTTAATATCTCTATCCAGATAGATAGTTAGATTGATAGATAGATGGATAGATCAACAGATAGATGTGTATACCTGAGTTTATATTCATACATACATTTCCAAGCTCTGCTGAGTGGGTCTAGAAGCAGTTACACTCTAGTATCAATGAGCACACCTAGCTCCCAGATCTGCATTTATATCATTCTCCAATAAAAAGAAGCAGGTTTTCTTGGAGAAGTGGCTAATTCTAGGGCTGGAGATGGAAAATACAAGATGAACCTGGAACACCTTGTAATGCCAGAAAGTAGGAAAGTGCTTTAAAAAAAACACAGAAAATGATGAGATGTGTCAAAAGGAATCAATCTGAAAGACTTCCCAATGGCTCAAGCTGGAAAATTGTGAGCAACAAAATAAATAATGGTAGCATTGGATTATTACCCAGAGAACAAAATAAATATCCATGAGTCTATACTGATATGAAATAGATTAAATAAGAAAGGAAGAAAGAAAGAGAAAAAAAAAAAGAATGAGAGAAAGAGAGAAAGAGAGGAAGAAGGAAGGGAGAAGTAGGGGGGGAATCTTCCTCACAGAATTCCAAATAAAAACGTGGCTGGATAGCATGAAATAGAAAATTGCCACTAGAACACCACAGTAATAATTACTGTGAGCAAGACTGACTGAAGAATGCAAAAACTGTGGGTGAAACTTAAAGAAGAAACAGTACATTTGCAGAGCCTCAAAGCATCTCCCTCCAAATACTTAAATTTTTTCTCTTAATTTCTTTAAAAGACCTATGACTATTTAAAGCAAAAATTATAACATTGTATTGTGGGATTTACAACATGGGTAGATGTAAAATTTATGACAACAATAACATAATGGACAGACATAGGTAAATGGAACTGTTCTGTAGCAAGGCTTCCATATTTTACATTGATTAAACTGGTGCACTATTAAGTCTAGGTAGGCAGTGATATGTTAAAGATGCATATTGTAATCTGGACCAACCACTAAAAAATGCAAAGGTGTGTCACTTAAATGCTAATAAAGGAATTAAGAAGCAAAAAAAAGGGTTTGTACAAGAATGTTCACAGGAGATGACCTGCAAGACGAGCGCACTGTAGGGCAACCACAGAGCAGAACGCCCTCAGCCATGCCAAGGAGCAAACGCTGACACACACATGCTGGGTGAGTCTCATCAACCTCGTGTTGAGGGAGGCAAGCTGGACAGAAAACAAAACACTTGGGATGATTTCAGCCAAGATGAACCTATGATGAAAAAACCAGAGCAGTGGTTGCCTCGGGGGAAAGAAAAAATTGCCTGGGAAGGAACAGGAAGGAGTTTTCTGGGGGTGATGGAACTATTCTATTCTTAAAGGGGTGAAGGTTATATGGGCATGTTTATTTGCCAAAACTGTACAGTTGAGAGTTGTGTCTTTCAGTGTGCATACATCTTACACCCCCCACACACAAAGGACTAAAAGAATAATAAAGTGAGGTGGGAATGGGATGGAATGTGGATGAAACAAAATTGGCTGACAGTTAGTAGTTGTTGAAGCTGGGTGACGGGCCTACTATGCTATTTTGTTTATTTTGTATATTGTTTAAATTGTTCTGTAATAAAAAACTCGTATAAGAAGACAAACTCGATATACAGTGTTTGCTGGTAAGATATCGCTTACCTTTTGGGAGGAAGGAGGGAGAAATGGATTGTTGGCGCTGGAATGAAGCTGGTGCTAGTTCTTGGTCACACAAGTGTGCTCGCTTTGTAATAATTCTTTGAGGTTTACATGGATGATTTCTGCATATATTTCTGTACTCATGTTATACATCAATAAACATTTTAAATCCTTCATATTTGCACAAAGATCCTAACTCAATATCTCAGAATAACAGCAATGTTTTGTTTTAAAGTGGAACACGTTCACTCATGACATCATCAGATGGATCTATTAATGCCCTCATCCTTGCGTGTCCCCCTGGGTCTTTCCATTTTTGCCTCAATTTGGCAAGTGGCATGGCTTTGAGTTTTTATGATGGGTATGGGCCCTTCAGGTGGGCGAGGTCCAAGGGAAAGATCTCTGCAGCGACCTTGACCACGGGAACCAGAAGGAGGATCATGGCAACCTGGAGGGATGGAGGGGATGATAGGACAGGTGGCCTTGTAAAGGCAAATTCCAGAATCCCAGGCACCCAATATTTCCATTTTAGATATAGAATTTACCCTTCAAATACTGGCCAGGAAGTTTCCAGGAGGGCTGCAAGCATCCTCAGCAATAGCCAGGCTGGTGAGCCCCACCCCTACCTGAGTGCTGGCCTCAAGGGATGTAGCCCAACCACACTGCGCATACTCTGGGGGGTGGGCAGGGCATAGAGAGTGGTCATGGTATAGAGAAGAGGCGGAATAGAGAGTGGGGTGGAGAAGCAGAGGGATGGGGACCAGGGGCGGGGGGACAAGGTAGGAGTTGGGGCCCCTAGCTGTGTATGCTGGGAGCTTTTGTCTCTTAAACGCTCCCAGCTGGGAGCTTGCAGGACCGCAGGACTACAAATCCCAGGAGGCTGTGAGCATGGGGCGGTGCCTAACCCTGGGGGGAGGAACAGGGCTGTGTGCGCTTGGCCGAGGGACACACCGCCCTTGACTCAGGACTCTGGTCCTGCACCCGCTGCACGTGGACTGAATCCCAGAGGGATGCGACGGGACTAGCGGGACCAGGGAGTTAGGAGGATGTGGCGGCTGCATGGGCAGCCAAGGGCCTGCAGCGTGCAACTGGTTTTGTCCAAAATAGAAGTCGGACTCGTGCCTCTTCCACACCGCCTTCCTCCGTTGTTTGATTCCTCCTCCCACCTGCGTGCCTGTGGGTCTTTCCACAGCCCCCTACCAAGTCCAGGGCCAGGTGCTTCTCTAAAATGCTTATGGGAACTGGTTTGACATCCCAGAAACTTTCCACTTTGCCTGCTGCCCTCTGCCTTCTCCAGCCAAAGTGCCATCCTTTCATCAGCTTTTGAGAGAGATTCCCCCTTGTGGCTGGTCTTGCAAGTACAACTTAAGAGCTTTGCTGGGTGGTAACACTGGCTCTTTCTTGCCTTTTTCACAGGTGTGGAAGTTAAGGCATCTGTGAGGTTAATCACTGGTTTCCCCAGGATCCGCTAAGAGCAGAGGAGAACAACCCAATTCCCAGGCAAGTATCTAGTAGGCCATTTTCACCAACGCATTCCAGGGCAGTGGCCTCCAAAGCAGCAACCTTAAGACGAGAATAGCTTAATCATTTTGCCCTTTAGATTGATCACCTAATCTCAGCTCAGGCCTGAGTGGCCAGTCTCTCAGGGACACGAATGGCGACTCTGATCACTCAGGAAGAGACTAGTCATCCAGCTTTGGGAGAGGGATGTTCAAGGTAGACAGCACTTGGGCAGCATTTGAAACCCGTCACCTTTAACATCTCTGCTTTGGATTCTGGCAAGGTTCCCACATAAACATGCCTAGGGATAGTCAGAGGTACCATATTCTTTAAAAATTGATTAGAGTTGTGAAAGGAACAGAGCATAAAATATCTTGCTTATTTGCAAAAGATAAAATGCAAGCAAGACCTTCCTGTTAATTTTTTTCTGCTCATTCTCTTAGCTGTACTGTATGTTTGAATGCAGAAACAAAAAACTTGAATTGCCAAATTCTCTTTTCCTGAGATTGGTAAATTAACTTAAATGTCTTATTGAAACCTGTGGAGGAATGGTTAGCAGCTTTCATGATTTATGTCGTCCCTAAAAATCTGGGTGTTGATCTACATGAAAAAAACTCCCTGTTTATATTACACATCCCAATAGGTTACATTTCCGATTCCTGAATGTGGGATATTATCAAAACAACTGAAAAACCTGGTCATGGAAACTGGACCCTGTCACTTTGTCAAGAATTTGCCTCTTTATGAATTAATGACACATGAATTCTTTAACAGTTTTGTAAAGAAAGAATGAGAGTGTGTAGTGTCTCTGAATGTGGTAAGATAGGGAAGTCTTGTTAGACCACATCCTCGGGTTCTTCTCTCGTGTTCAATAGGCCCAGGTGATAGTCCGTGTAGTCAGGTGCAGCGCCGCTCCCCCAGCCCCCAGTGTTCCATCCTACTCTGGCCTGTGCCCTCTTCAGGGGGTTCTGATGACACTGGTCCACAAGTGTTGGAAGGAGACATTGTAACATGAGAATATTCATCATCTTAAAACAAGGATTAATGGAGAGGAAAGTCTCAGGGTGTGTGTGCTCTGATGCACTGCTGTTGGGGTATGGCCGCAGTGACCACTGTGCTCCCAGCAGTCCCCACAATAGCAGTCTCAGGCGTTTGATCTCCTGGCGCAACCACAGCAGCTGTTGACAGAGCTGGGAACTCATCGTGGTTCAGTGTCTTCCATCAGATTTTGTCGCTCTGACCCTCCTCTGCTTGCCCCATTCCCACGCCTATCCGCTGTGTTGATTGCTTTGTAGTTGTTTCCTATGAGCCACTGTGTGTAACTCTATTTCACAGTGTCTTTAGGGACCCACTCTCACTACACAAGTCACTGTACAACAGCCCCTTATCCTGGTGTAGCCCATGTTTATCCTCTCCAGTGGAGCTGTGAAGAACCCTGCTTAGTCGGAGCTCCTCTCATTCTCATGCTGCTGGGGCTGCTTACGAAGCTGGGCATCTCATCTTTGGTCATCAACATTATTCTTTTCATCGATTTTCTGAAGTCAGAGACGACTTTGTTAATAATGTGACACTGATTCTAACAGACACTTTTATGTATCTTCCCCAACAGCTCTGTGAAGTAGGCCTGTGATCCCCATTTTACAGGGGGGGGACACTGAGGCTCAGAGAGGTTGAGTAGCTTCCTTCACTTCACACAGTTTCTTGGTACATTTTGAGTCTCCACCTGGAACTCCGCCTCTCAGGTGTGTGCACTTAGCTGGTGTTCCACTTTGTGCCTCTCTGCCAGCCTCTCCAAAGGCACACGCCCCATCCTGAGTCCATTTTCTGCTTGATGGCAGTCACCCTGCACAAACCGGCCCCATGCAGGGAGTGGATTAGTCGGGCATGGTCCTCCAGCTTACCCTGGGGAGGTTCTAGGTTTCTTGGGAGAGCTGGAGCAGTGGAAGATACTGACCATCACTCACCTGGAAGGTTTGTTATGTAGAAATACTCCACTGACTTTTTGCAGGTGTCATGTCTTCTTTGTCTTCATTGCTTCTCTGGGCTTTCTCTTACAGTCCGTGCTGTGCAGTAACATACAGTACAGAGACTGGGGAACATAATGTTGTTGCCCTGCACCAAACGGTCACATTACTCATTTTTCTAATTATGAAAGAGTTACATACTGTAAAAAAAGTGAAATTACCCAGATCTGTGTAGAGCAAAGTGAAACCTCCCCCATCCATCCCTTTCCCTGCAAACTCACTCCCCTACTCAGAAGGAACTATTGTTAAGAGTTTGCAGCTTATTCTTCTGGGCATTTCCTATGAATTTATAAATACACATAAAGTTTTTTTAACATAAATGACATAACTACATCATTTTGCAATTTGTTGTTTCCCAAACCATATATCATAGATGTCTCTCCTTGTCAGTGCTCGCCACTCTAACTTAGTTTTTTAGAAGTTTTAGAGGTACTCCAAAGAACAGGAATACCATGATCTGTTTATCTCTTCTTTGATAGAGATGGGATTATGTCCAGTTTCACTATTATACATAATGCTACAGTAAGATCCTTGCATGGAGTTTATTACACTGCTATTCAACTGCTCAATTTTCCTTGTTTCCTCTTGGTCAGAGACTATGATATATTTTTAACAATTTTATGGGAATTATTATTGTTATTATTATTATTATTTTTTGTGTGTGAGGAAGATCAGCCCTGAGGTAACATCCATGCCAATCCTCCTCTTTTTGCTGAGAAAGACTGGCTCTGAGTTAACATCTGTTGCCAATCCTTCTCCTTTTTTTCCCCCAAAGCCCCAGTAAATAGTTGTACGTCATAGATGCACATCCTTCTAGTTGCTGTATGTGGGATGTGGCTTCAGCATGGCCGGAGAAGCGACGTGTTAGTGCATGCCGGATCTGAACCCGGGCCACCAGTAGCAGAACACTTAACCACTAAGCCACGGAGCCAGCCCTATGGGAATTATTTTATAGGGAATTTAATTTTATCACTGAATAAAGACATTTATGGGGAAACTGGACTTTAAGGTCATCCATCTCAGTATTCTGGAGAAAAATCATGAAACTTAGAAGGTATGAGGCTTGCTCCATCACAATCTAACAAGTCATGTTAACAATTTAAAGTTGAATGTTTGAATAGCCACTACTCTCTCTGTTCAGAGGAAGAATGACTTTTTCTTGTCTAGAAAACATCTGACTCCAGGGGCTCTCAGTTGTGCTTCAGAGAGGGTAAGATATTGGTGTTGTATCTGTTTCTCTTCAGCTGTAGGCTGCATCTTCTAAAGATCATAGAATTGAACATGGTCCAATAAATGTATATGATTTGGGTCAAAAATTCAAAGTAATGAACCCAAGATAGGAATCCATAACTTTGGTTCTTAATAAAGAATTTCCTTTGATATCCTCAAGTCTCTGTGATTACTGTGTATACATGAATGAAGTATCCCTCTGTCCATTTCTTAAGTTGTTTCCATTGACTTTATGGATTTATCCTCTAATCCAGATTCTAAGTGTGAAAGAACATCTTGGTCCTTCAAAGAAAAGAAGCCATTGAAATTTGATTTTCTTTTAGCTCGCCATCCTACAAGTTTGAGGAATAAATTATCATGTAATGGTACAATGATTCTGAAATCTAATTTTTAATTAGAGGGGTGTAAGGTATGAATGAATGGTGGTTCATCCCCATGGTCAAGGGTATTGTACACGTGGACGTGTAAACAAGATTCAGGAAGCTGCTTCAGCCCTGTGACATCCCTGAGAACCACAGTGCAGGAGGATCTAGGCACACAGCCATCTGCCTAGATCTCCTGGGTTACATGTAGATCCAGGGGTCTTGAGAGTGGTGTCAGAGCAGCTAGCTTTTATCTATTTCTCCCCTTCCTTCTCTCCAGCTTATCTCAAACAGTCCTGACTATCATATTTTAAAGACCAATTATAGTTATTTACATGAGCTGCTTGTTCATTACTGCAGAGTAATAATCAGGCATACCATTAAATATCATTTAATCTACCTAATTAAATTTGTTGTACCTTTTGATTGATTAGAACACTAAAGTTAATTCAGAGTTTGATATTCACCAAATGTGTTAATCTGCTTACAACTGCCATGTGCCTCATTCCTCTTAGAAGTGTATCTTTGGCCCATCACAAGATTTTAATGAATCAAATCATCATAAATTAAGATAATGTACTGTCTTTTGGATGATCGGGAGGCATATGGGTCCATTTTGGAAATATGCCCATCTGTCTTTGCTCCCCATGGGAAGTTTCTGGTCACTAGGTCTCCAGGTGGCTTGCACAAGCCCTAGGTCTATAAAGCTTGGTGCCTCTCCTTCTAATTGAGGTAGAAATAAAAGAGGTCAGAGAGACTTATTAAAGTTTTGGTTGTATGAAGTCTTCAATGAAGACCATCCATGCATATTGTTCTGGATAGCTCTCTGTTCCTAAGACTACTAGCTACTTTAAGGGCTTGTCTGGAACTGTCAATGGTCTGATATTTTACCTTACCTGCAAACGAATAAGTTAGCTACCATGGTCTTACAGATGCTGGCAAAAGATACGAGACCCATGGGTCAGAGACACAGGACTTAATGACACAGCAATGGCAGTGGCCAGAGTATCAACATTTGCACTGGTTCACTAAATCCCACTTCCTGCAGGATGATACACAGTGGGTCAGGAGACATGCAGAGGGTTGCAAGAACTCAGAGCTTAAGGAACTCAAATCTTCAATAAGAGGCAGGAAATCTGCTGACCTTTGGTTTGGGGAAGGGTGTTATTTTTATTATACTGGGGAGTAAGCAAGCCTGCCTTTTGCTCCAGAGGAGGCCACTATTTCTATCTTCCAAGGTTGTCAGCTCTACACACATTCTTGAAAAGATAACCTGGTTTTACTGGCTTTCAAAGGTAAGCTTGAATGAGACTTCATCATCATTCCGTTCTTCTGTTACCTTTATTGAGATTGTCCAAATATGCTTTTTTCTCTGTAAAGTTCACTAACTTTATTCATACATAAGGGTTGCTTTTGGTTTTATTTATTAAGTTAAAATTTTCTTATTAGAGCAAATGAGGAAACTATTATGGGTTGGATCTGAAGGTATGCTTTTCCAGGAAAAATGTGAAAGAAGATCGGTGCTCACAGAACTTTGCCACAAGGAGTTGATATCAACTTAAATGATTTTGATTTGAATAGTGTTTTGTACAACTTTCTTCCATCTTACTTCATCCTCTCTGCTTCCTGTAACTCTCATATGGGAATGAGGCAGTTTCAGGGATTCACTGAACTCATTTACAATATTAAAATGGTTTTTTCTGTTGTTTTTTTTTTTTTATTGAGGTAAAGTTAACATACAACATTAAATTAGTTTCAGCGGTACAACACAATGATTCAGTGTTTGTATAAATGTTGAAATGATCACCACAATAAGTCCAGTTAACATATGTCCCCATACATAGTTACAAATTTTTTTCTCTTGTGATGAGGACACGGCGTACTTCAAGGTGCAGAAGAATCAATGATGATGTCATACTTTTCCATATACAACTTGATGAATTTGGACATAAGTATACACCCTTGAGACTGTCACCACCATCAAGGCCACAAACATATCCATCACCTCCCAAAGTTTTCTCTCACCTCCTTTATTATTATTATTGTGTAGTAAGAACTCTTAGTATCTACACTATTAGCAAATGTGATGTACGCAATACAGTCTCGTTAGCTGTAAGCACTATGCCATATCCTAGATCTCCAGAACTTATTTATCTTGATTACTGAAACTCTGTATCCTTTGATCATCAGCTCCCCATTTCTCCATCCCCTTAACCCCTGGCAACCACCATTCTAACCTCTGCTTGTATAAGTTTGACTATTTAAGATTCCACATATAAATGAGTATTTGCCTTTGTCTGTCTGCCTTATTTCACTTAGCATAACGTCTTCTAGGTCCATCCATGTTGTCAAAAATGGCAGGAACTCCTTCTTTTTTCAAGGTTGACTAATATTCCATTTCTTTATCCATTCATCCGTCAGTGACATTTAGGTTACTTCCATATCTTGGCTATCGTGAATTAGCTACAATGAACATTAGAGTGCAGGTATTTCTTTGAGACCCTGAGTTCAATCCTGTGGGCATATACCAGAAGTGGGATTGCTGGATCATATGCTAGTTTTCATTTTTGGAGTAAGCTCCATACTGTTTTCCATAATGGTTTTACTAGTTTACATTCCCACAAGGGTTCCTTTTCTCCACATTCTCAAAAACATTTGCCATCTTTAGTTTTTTTGATAATCGCAGTCTTAACAGGTGTGAAGTGATAGCTCATTGTGGTTTTGATTTGCATTCCCTGATGATTAGTGATGCTGAACACCTTTTCATACACCTGTTGGCCACTTGTATGTCTTCATTAGGAAAAGTCTACTCTGGTCCTTTGCCCATTTTTTAAATTGATTTATCGTCTTGTTATTGAGCCAACACGAAAAAAGAGAACAAGATTTCCAGGCATTATGGATGCTTCCCAGTTGATACAGATGGTTTTGTATTTACAGTGGTACCAAAAGATCATGTTTCATGCTTTTTCTTCAGCTTGTTATAAGACCAGCAGTAGCTGCGGCATGGCAGATAATTGGGATCTTCTGGGTTTGGAGGTTTACAACATAAATGAGTGGTAAGGAATTTTTTATTATTCCAAGGAAATTATTGAGATCATAGTCCGTGGAATTCAGGATTGATAGGTGTAGGAGGAAATTAAGGTGAGGATCGGTGATCTGGCACTACTTCTGATCATGAGGCACAGGTATCTACTGTATGAGTGTTTGAATAAAAATATTAGAGATCAGGAATTTATGGTGGGTGAATATGTTTTCTGAATTATTTACTTTTGAACATAACCATTTGGATTATGTGAACATCTGGGATATGGGAGTAAGTCGTTAACAGGGGGTGGTTGATAATATCACTATTGATTTAACTTCTATGAACACCAAGTGGTCAATGGATTAAGCAAATGAGTAATCAGAAAACACAGAAATGGTAGGATTTGGGATTTAGTAAAGGACTGGGGACCGACTGTCCTGAGAGAGAGTGCCAGGACTTATGAGGTTGAGAGTGACAAGGACAAGAAAAGAATAGAAACACACTCAAACAAGGAGGGGGTGTTAACAGGATGGGGGAGGAGAAATGATCTGGAGTAGCCTTGAGTTTTGACCTTGAGCTTTCTGTTCTTGATGCAAATCTGCCTGATGACATCCCGGGACACAGGTCAGATCTATTCCCAGAGGATAGAGGGAGGGTGGAAGTACAAAACAGCCAGGATAATTGTCCTAAAAAGGCAGGCTTCCTTTATCATTTGTCTCAATTTCATGATTTACTTTTGTAGGGTAAGAGGAAAAGAAGGATGATAGCCACGTCTTCACAGAGGAAGCAGCATAACTGTGGGATCCAGTCCAAACCAAAGCCTGGTTTAAACATCTCCATCCCTATAAGGATGTCCAGTGACATATTCAAGAGGCTGGGTACTAGAATTCCATCCCATCCTGGCAATGAAGGGTCTCTGGGAGGACACCTTGGACCAGCCCCACCAGGTCTGCTGGCCAGAGAGACTGCAAGGACTCCAGGCCTGCAGCAATGCAGGACAACTGGTAACTCCTTTCAAGCTTGCCAAAGGGTTGCAAAACCTAGCACCTAGTCACACAGGTGAATCCCTGCCAGGTGTGCTCGCAGGTGGTCTGCACTCCAGGTCCCATGCCCACTCCTGCCGGTCTTCAGATTTGGCAGGGATGATTCCAGGAGCTGATCTGGGCATTCCACAGCTCCACTGCCAACAATTTCTGGCGACTGAGGAAGGTATCAGGAAGGAGGAAAGGGCAGTGAAGAGCACAGGAGAGAGACTGGTGATAGCACTGATGGCGGACAGACTTGCTAGTGAGGCAGAGAAAGTGAGGGGCCAAGAAGGCCGTCTTGACAGCAGATGAAATGGAGCAGGCACCTCAGTGAGGTCTCTTGGCAGCATCCCAAATGTTTGTGTGCTTTGAGCTCTTGAAACTTTGAAATATAACAATACGTTTCTTTTATTAAACTCTGCTGCGTGAAATAGAAAATATAGACAGTGGTTTCTTTCTGAGGTGAGAGGTTGAGTTGCAGGTGAGGAGAGAAAGATCTTCCTTTTTCATGCTGTTCTCTCATTTTCCTTTACTATGTACTTTATTTATTTGTACTTTCAAGTCAGCAGCGAGTTATCAACGTCACAGGATGATTCAGTTTTTCCCCATACAGTCACAGTAAAACCTACTTAAAGTGGATTATTCTTTTTGTGTAATATTCCAATAGATTCCAAAATATTATTTCCAAAGCACTTCGATGTCTATGTTCTCAAATTAGATATTTACTTCTAGGTCTCCATTTTTGTGTTCCTTCTTGCATGCTACTTCAGAGTTGCATCTAAGGAAATACCAGATTTCCCTCAGTTTTTTAGATCCATATGTGTTGGAAATTTGATTCATGAAGATGGACATGGCAGCTGGGGGATTATGCTATTATCAAGAGACCATTTTTCGGCATCAGTAATCTGACAAGAACTCACTGCTTGTTGAGATTTAATTGACTATTTGAGGAATCAAGCTTTCACTATTGGTACTTCTCTTTCTCTTTGGAGGGGAAGTATTGCCTTCATAGTCTTTCCATTACCAAACCACTTTCCTGGGTGGCTGTGCCCTGTCAGGAAGGGCCTGGGATGCCGGGAACCAGGATTCATCCTCAGCTTCTGCCTGTCCTGAGAAGGCTTCCCTGGCAGAGTCCAGCCTGTGTGTCTGGGTGACACTTGCAGCCATCAGAAAGGAGGCGATAACTCACAAGTGCCAAGCGATTCATCTGGCTCTTGTCTTACAGGGTGTTTCCAAGGGATGAGGTTCAAAATGCCACTTGGTAACCCCTTGAAAGCTCCTGGTCACGGGGTGGGTTCTCGGTGTGAGGTCAGAGCAGTGTCTATTCACCACCAGATGGGAAGCATTTCAGTATTTTAATTGCTAAGTCTGTGTTCATGCACGACCATGGATCATCTGTTCCGTGGCATTTCCTGCTGGACCACCCCACACCCCTGTCATGCCTCATCTTTCAAAGCTCCAAACAGGGTTCACAACCCATCAGGTGGTTGTAATGTAACCACAGCGCAAGACAGGGGAAAAAAACACAACCACCCAAGGGTGACACACTTTAATGGTTCGGGCCAAATTGCCCCATTTGGACAAGTTGGCAACATCAACACTGAGTATGTAAACTGGAGGACTGTCTAAGACCATGGACCTCAGAATGACACGGCCTCAGATGTCACCTGGACAGCAAGGGACAGTGTGGGGTCACTCACTGGTCAGGATTATGGTCCCTTATCCTGGTAAAGCAGAGCTCACCCGGGATCCATCAGACCAAGCCAGGGAGGAGGCTGGGAGCCTTCTAGGGAATTTCTGCCCTAAAGTGAATGGCATACGGAAGGCAGTTGTGCTGGAAATCCTGGTTCACAGAGAGCGGTCGGTCGTGTTTATGGAATGAGGCCCAGTGGTAGACTTAAAGCTGCGTCACAGATCTTTCCCATTGGATACAAAACAGCAGGAAACAGATTTCACAGTCCTGGACATGGACCCCAGCAGGATTCAATTCTAGGTCAGTGGTGAACATGGAGGCACTAGAGGGGTATCAGGAGGGAAAGTCCTGTCTGCCTTTAGTCCATTTGCAAATCACCTTTGCGGGCCTTGTCCTCTCCACATGCATGTTTTGATCTTTTTACATTGTTTTCCCCACTTACAGCTGATGCAATTCCAGAGATTGAACTAGAAAACTACAAGTTCCTAAAATTTGGTCAAAAGAAACCTCAACAGGAGAAGCAGAAAACATTCCTTCTTCCTCCAGAATGTAGAAAGGCACCCCCTGCCTATGGCACGACCTGGTCCTGGGTAGTGCTGTTTTAAAGACATCCACATTTCAGTGGTTGTTGCTTTGCCTGTGAAAGTACCATTAACCTTTAAATCCCAGGAGAACGGGCCGGGGACCGTGTCCGCCCCTGGAGCGGCTGAATGATACTGAAATGAACTTGTTCTCGGAGTTAGGGGGAATTGGGAGTGATGTCACTAGCCAAAAAGGGGGCTGGCCTTTCTCCCTTCTCCAACATACAATAAGTTGATGACTCAGAAGAGTTCTTTTTTTTTTTATATAATTTTATTTATTTATTTTTTTCCCCCAAAGCCCCAGTAGATAGTTGTATGTCATAGTTGCATATCCTTCTAGTTGCTGTATGTGGGACGTGGCCTCAGCATGGCCGGAGAAGCGGTGCATCGGTGTGCGCCCGGGATCCGAACCCAGGCCGGCAGCAGCGGAGCGTGCGCACTTAACCACTAAGCCACGGGGCCGGCCCAGAAGAGTTCTTGATTCAAGGAGAAATGTGAGATTCTGTGTCTCACTCACATGCCTACAGAAAGCGACAGAACCACACCACAACTCCCAAGCTGTAAAGGGAACAGGACTTTAATATAATATTCAAATATGTCATTTATTATTTACAACAAATAACCACTGTCTCTCCCCAATGGGTGAGTAGGTGCTGAGGTAGAGATGTCAGGGAGCTGGGATGGGGTCATCCCTTCTCTCTTGGGCTTCAGGGGACCCCAGGAATCAGCTTACAATGCTCCCCTTCCCATCAAATGGGAGGAGCTGACCCTGTGCATCGCAAGCATCCCAGCTGTGTCCCCGCTGCTGAGGATGGGGCTGTGATCGGCCACTGGTATGGGGTTCGGGGTTGGGGCCTGGGGGCTGAGTAGAAGAGTCGGGTTATCTTGCGTGGCCTCCCTCAGAATCATGGCCCCCCACCATGTCCCCACTGCACTGGGTGCTCCAGACCCTGTGCTCAGTGCTGTCAGCCACCAGTACCCCATTTGTCCCTGCCACGTGAGCGATCATTTAGTATTACCTATTTCACAGAGGGGGAAACGGAGTCTCAGGAAGCTGAAGAGAGTCACCCCAGTCACAGGACTGGTCAATAGTGGAGCTGGGATCCCAGTGCCAGCTATCCGACTCCCCAAGGCCACGCTTAGCCCAAAGCCTTACTGAACCCCTAGGAGTCAGTCACCCCGGCCCAGACACTCACTCACCCCTGACCTTGATGATGGCCGGTTCTTCTTGGCCTTGCGTACTCTGCAGGCCAACTAGGTCTAGCGCTCTGGCTGGCAGGACAAGGTGTAGCTACAGGACAGAGAGGCACCTGTGAGCCTACCAGGAACCACACCTCAGGGGTCCCCCCACTGCCTGCCCAGCAGCTGGAGTCTGGGTGTCCCAGAGATCACCATGTAATCAGGCCGGGGGATGAGTGGGGCACCATGGAGACAGGCTCTCTGGACTGGCCAACAGGGAGAGTCCACCCCTGCCCTCACCCAACTCCTGCCCGGCCTCACCTCTCATTCTCGTTGAGCAACTCCATGTCCTGGAACGAGGCCCCAAATGGCTCCCTCGGGCTCTAGCTTGTAATTCTTTGCAGCCTCCTGGAGCAGCAGGATCTCCCTCATGACTCGGTATTCCTGGGACCAGAGGGAAGGAGAGGATGCAGACAGGGCCTGGGTGGGGGATGCTGCAGGGGTCTTGTTGGAGGTGAGGAGAGGGGCAGGGGACCAGTCCTGGAAACCATCCTTCCCTCCAGTTCCATCCAGGATCTACCAGTTCTCAGAATGGGAATAATCAGCCCCTCCTCCAGGAAGATTTCCTTGATGCCATCCTCCCCTCAACCCACCCGCCAATTGGATGGGTCTCCCACTTCTCTGGTATCAAACTCTTCCACTCAATGTAAGATACAGCGGGTGAAGCCAAGGACTGTTCTGCCCAGAAGGTCTCTGATTTCCACCTCCTTCCTCTCCCCTGCAGGGAGTGCCACAGCTGCTCCTCAGTACTCTTCTCAAGGTTGATCCCATTCCCCTGGAAGGTAGACAGCCAGAGTACATCAGACAAAGACCCCTAGCCTGACTAGCTCCCTATGCCCACCCCTTCTCATGTTGCACTACTGCCAGATCCCCAGAGGGGGCCAGGCATGCAGAGAAAACAGGACTTGGACCTAGGCTTGCCTCTGGGCTCCAGAGGAGGAGGACATGGGGGTGTAACTGAGGGACCTGGCAGCACAACTCTCTCTGATGACAGACTTGGAGGCTGAGGCTTCAGGCAGAGGGGACTGCTCAGGCACTTATGTGCTTCCTGACTTGGGGGGGGCCGACTTCTTTCTCCCTTCATGGGCAACATGGGAGTTACAGGCTGAGTCCAGCTCAGATAAAACCTCACGCAGCTCTGCCATCAGGCAACTCTGAGCTTCCCCAGCCTGGGTAACTGGAATGGGTTTCTCTGGCAGAAACTCTGTTCACTCATCGCTAAAATAGGCCTGATGCCCCAGCTGCCAGCGGTGGCTGCAAGGCTTTCATGAGAGGAGATGTGCCAAGTGCTGAGAACTCAGAGCTCAGTTCGGGGGCTCCCGCATCCCAAGGCTCAGAATCCTGGTCCTTCCTGCCTAGACCTCAGGTGCACCCACCTCGAAATAGTCACCCATCACCAGGTGCAGCATCAGCAGGTCACTGAGCAGAGTTCCAAGACAGGGGACAACACCTTGTGACATCGGGGTGTGGGTGGGATGAACCTTTGCTCTCAAGTCGACCCCATGTAGACCCTCTCCTGAAAAGTCCCCACCCTCAGCCACCTGGCCCACCCCAGGGTTCCCACGAGGAGCAGCCTAGGACCCTCAGCAGCCTCCCGTCAATTCCTACTCCCTTCACACCCCAAGAACACCACACTCCTCCTCCTCACCTCCCAGGGCCGGCTTCTGGCAAATCACAGGGTGTGCAGTCCCTTGCCCTCCCCAAAACACACTCATCCTGCACCAGCTCTTCCAGGCCCTCCTCTTGGTCACTTCTACTGGGGGATTCAGACACTGTGGCACCAAGATGAAGGGCCCTCATCTTTTGATTTCAGGCCTCCAGCTGGGAGCACAGAGCCCCTCCCCCACAGGCACACTAACCTGCCGCTGCTGCTGCTTCTCCTGCACTCTCTGGGGGTTGCTCTCTGGGGGAGCAAACGTGGAGGGCCCCTCCTGCCAGGGTCGAGGACAGTGTCAGTGAGGCCATACTCCCCTCACCCCATTTCTCTCCAGCACCACTGGCCTCCGACACTGGACATCTGACTTGAGTCAACTGGTACCAATGTCATTCCATCCTCCAAGGTCTTGTGATTCCAGAACAAGCCCAGCTCCAACTCTCACTCTGGGTGTGAGCTTGGGCTTGTGGCCTGGCCTCCTTGAGCCTGTTTCCTCATCTGGAAAGTGTGAGAACTCCGGCTACCACACAGGTTCTCATGAGGACTCAGTGTCACAAGACTGTCATCATTGTTCTGGCCCTCACCCCTCCAGGTGGAGTAGGCAGAAAGCTCCCACATTCCTTTCCTCCCTCTTACCTCAACACCACCCTGTGAGGCCTGCACCACACAATCACCATCCCTCCATTTCCCTGATGAGGAGACAGAGACCCAAACATAGGCAGTGTGTTGCTCAGGGGCCCACAGAAGAGAGGCCGCTTGCCCCTCTCAGTCAGAGGCCCTGTTCCAACATCCTTGCCTAACCCCCAGCCCCACCACTGACAAGAGTCCTGTCCCTTGAGCTCTCAAAGCTTGGTCCTGGGCTGAGTCATGGATGGAGAGGACGGGGTGTCTTGGGAGTCTGGTTGAGTGGCTCCTGCCTGCCCCAGTCCCGTGGAGTGTCTGGGCCCCAGGCTGGGCCAGAGGCCAAGCCAAAGCCTTCTCCTCCCCAAGGAACGCCTCAGGACATTCCCCTGCACTGAATCCTTTTTTTTTTTTTGTGAGGAGATCAGCCTTGTGCTAACATCTGCCAATCCTCCTCTTTTTTTGCTGAGGAAGACTGGCCCTGGGCTAACATCCATGCCCATCTTCCTCCACTTTATATGGGACGTTGCCACATCATAGGTCGACAAGCGGTGCGTCGGTGCGCACCCGGGATCCGAACCGGCGAACCCTGAGCCGCCGCAGCGGAGTGCGCGCACTTAACCGCTTGCGCCACAGGGACGGCCCCTGAACTCTTTCTTTATCCACTCAAGAACTGGACCTCCAAGGTGCCACCTCTGATCAACAGAGAAGGGGATGACAGGACATTTTGATTCCCCGTTTACATGAAGCTCCTAAGGTCCTTTCAGCAGGATCCACTAAGAATCCATCAGTTGCCTAGACGCTTCTCATAAGCCACTGGGGGCATATGTCATTGCCAACCAGGCACTCAGGTTAGACTCCTGTGGTTGATTCAAGTGAAGTGACTGCTCTAGGGGTCCAGTGGGGAGTCCCAGAATGCACACACATCTCTCACCTGAGGATGAGCAGCCTGTTTTTCCACCTGGGCCATGGGAATCCTCTGCCACGCACATCCCTGGGGCAGGCAGGATGCAGCCCCTTGGAGATGTGGTGAAGATAGAAGGAGCAGCAGGGTCCTGGCTTCCTGAGGATAGGTTTAGGCTGAGGGCTAAACCCACCCCAACCACCCAACAGCCTGGAAGAAGCTACATCCAGCAGGATGGACATACATGGAAGCCAGAGACCTGTTGATGGCGCCAGCTCGGCAACTCCTCCTGGAACAGCCCAGCCAACACCATTGTGTCTCATGACCAGGGCCTCCCGCCCACAAATGGCACCCCACCTGCCCATGGGCAGAACAGATCCCTCTGCTTGTTAATCTGGATGAGATAGACGGGAATGTTTCAGAGAAAGTTCAAGGGAGAAACTATCAAAACCACAGCCTGCCCAGTGCCCCTCCTCCGCACCCCTCCTCTCTTTCCAGACCCCCAGCCTCCACTCTACCTTGATCATCAGTTCTCTGCTCAAGGACTTGTCTTGACTATTGAGTTCCTTAAGATTTTCAGAGCTCTCTCTCAGGGGAGGGGAAAGAACGAGGGATAAATTTAGGAATAATGTGAGGGGTCTGAATGCAAATCCCTTTTCTTTGCAAACCCAAGAGATTCAAACTGCCTGAAGGAGTGTTCTCACTGGGCTCCTCTGAGCGCTAAGGTCTCATGGTACTGGGAGGGGGCTCTCCTGTTGGTCACTGGGGTCTCCACTCCCCAGTTCTACAGAACAGCTCTGTTTTGACTGCTTTGAGTTTCAACTGGGCATGGGGTTCTGTTGCTATAAACACTTGAAAATCTCCAATTTGGCTCAACTTAGTACCTGACACTTAGGGAAGCCGAGTCCTAAAGCAGAACTGGTGCATTAAGGACCCCGGAAGGTTTAGAGACCCCCTGCCGAGGCCCAGGCCCTGTCCCCAGCATTTGCTGCCTCCCAGGAGTTCCCAGCTGACTGAGGGGCCAATGGCAGACATACAAGAGATCCCCCATCCACCCTGGTCCTCCTATGGAGAGAGGCCTACCCACCGGGAAACTTCCCCCGTGTGTTCTTCAGGTGGCTTGTGAAGGTTTTCTGCAGAGCAGAGTTGACAGTGCAGGACGAGAAGAAGTTCTTCAGGATCTCGAACTCCTGGGGAAGGGAAGAGAATGAGCTGTGAGGTGGGGCACTGTAGCCCAGCTTGCTCTAGCTTCAGTACCCTTCTATTTAAATCTCCCCTCCTGGATGAGACAGATGCTCAGGGAGTCCCAGAAGGGCACATTTAGGACCCAAAGAGTAACACTCACAGGGAGCAGGATTTTAGCTCAACCCAGGGAAGGAGCCAGGTAGGAAGTGAGCATCTTCTCACTGGGACCTGGAGTTAAAGTCAGCGGGCCCCTGGCAGGAAGGTCCTAGGGACTGTGCAGGGGCTTAGACCACACACTGCAATCCTGGGAGCTGATAAATGTGGAGAGGCAGTTCCCAAGGCTTCAGAGAGGGGCTCCACTGGGCCTCCCACAGCACACCTGGGCCACCTGGATCCAGCGCTCCACCACCCTCACCCTGTCCTGGGCTGTCTTGCTCGGGTCCCCGAGGCAGGGGATGATGACGAAGCTGGCCACCCTTCTGACGTGGTCGACGGTGGCCTGGACGTTGGGTGTCTGGTGCTCATTGCCGGGCTTGTTCCTCTTGCCCCAGGTGGAGCCCAGACACGGAGAGGACACCACCTTCTGGAAGAGCTCCTGGAGAACAGGGGGAGTGTCACCGAGCCCTGCCACACCCCAGGTCTGTGCCTACAGCCCCCAAAGTCCCACACAGGAGTCACAGTTTAGAGCTGGAGCTCAGAAAGCTCAGGATGTGGCCTGAGCCTTGTGACAGTCCCTGGCTTTTCTTCTCTGTCCACTGAGGACACCCAGCACAGGATGACCCAGGACCCAATACTGGCAGGGAAGGGAGAGGGGCATTTGAACCCAGCCCGTGCTGGCTAACTCCAAGCTCCAGATGGTGGCTCAACTAGGCTCATCCCAAGGGGGCATCTTCCAATACCCTGATCCCCCCTCTGGTCCCACTCCACATTCTGATGCACATCCCCGCGTGGCAGCTACACCCACAGGCCTTGTCTGTCTCCCTTGTAGTGGAGTACACATCAGGCGTCTAATAAGTCCTGAGGCTGTTGAGACTCCTGAGCAGACGGTTGGGCCACCAGGGTCCAGGCTGTACACAGTGAGCCCTTCCCTGCACAGATGGGCCAGGGCCCACCCAGCTTTCCATCTCTTCTACCTCATGGAGTTGGCACAGTCACTCTGTGCAACAGGTCCTCTTAATGTCCACCTCCACGGTCTGCAGGTGGACAGCAAAGGCTTGGGTGTTCAGAAAGTTGCCCAGGTCTTATGATTGGTAAAGGGTGGAGCCTGGATTTGGGCCCAGATCATAGGAGTCTGGATCAGGTCTGGGGCAACGATAGCAGAGGGAAGGCCTGCCCCACACCACCCTGAAAGCCCAGCTGCTCACCGCATCCATCATGGTAAACTGCTCCACCACCAGCTTAGGAGGGAAGGCCATGAGATTAAGCTTCTCACGCTCCTTAAGAGCCACAGGTGGAGATGGACTTCTCACTAGAAATGATGGTCCAGGTGACTCTAGCTAAGCAGCTCCTACTCCTGCTGGAGCCCATGTTGGCCCTTGCTCCACCTCCAACACTGCTGGTGGAGGGGACACTGGCTCCAGTGCTAGAGGGGGTGGTGTCAACGGAGCTGGAGCCAGCTCTACCTCCACCACTGCCCACTGCTCTTCTTCTGCCGCTGGCTGGAGCTCAGCAGCTGACGCTGGAGTGGGATAAAAACAAAGATTCACCCACATAGCTGACTTTCCATGTGACCTTCTAAACACAAGAAAGATCCCACTCCCTTCCAGGAATACCCAGCCTGCAGTCCCCCTTACCATCTGGCTCTGCCTCAGTGGCCTCCAGAAGCTCACACCGGACAAGGGTAAGAGGGTCACGGCAGCTCATCTCCTAGCCAGGCAAGGTGACATTCATGTACATCCCCTTTAGCTTCAAAAAGGGACAGCCTGAGTCTGGTCCCTCCCTAGTTCTAGTCCAACCTCATCATCTCAAGCTCCTGAGTGTGGAGACCCTCTGCTCCTGCTCTCATCTCAGAGCAGCACTGGAAAGTGTGGGTGGCCTCATGTACCTGCCCCTTGTCTAGTGAGTTTGTGGAGTTGAAACCATTGGGCAGTTACTCGACAACCTAATGAGTGGAGTTCTGCAAAGACTGCCTGGGAACTGGGCCAGAAGAAATCAGGGGCTGCCTGCACACTGCCACTGGGGCCAACCACCAAGAGAATATCTGTTCCTCAGTTCAGGCACAGAGGGGCATCTCTGCAAAGAACTCTGGTCAGGGAGGGAAGGAGATGAATCCTCTAGTGCTCGGTAACAATATGAGTAGAGGTGCTCACCTTCTCATGCTGCCAGGCATGGCCTGAAGTATGAACATGACCTAGCTGTTAGGTTTCCGACACCTAACAACCAGCACCTGCTCAGGAATGACCCGCCCCTTATGTCCTGCCTTCTCTCCTCCTCACAGACACATGCACACACACACACACACACAAAGAGGGGCAAGGGGTGTGGGGCTGATCAGGTGGGATCACAGCTGTGCCCTGGCCTGCACTAGCCTCCCCTGGGCTGCCCCGTGTTACCTTTCACAGCCTCCTGCCAGATGCCCAGAGGCGTCAAGAATTAAGGCTGAGCCAACATCGCCAACTACCAAAAAGATTCTCTTTCTGGGATTTTTTGAGCCCAGATCCTCCAAAAGTTGGGAAACAACAACAAAACATCTTTGCCTGTTGACTGTCTCCAATCAAGTGAGGTGGATGGGGCAATGTGGGTGCCTGGTTACCAGAGTTCTAAGATCTGTTGAGGTCTATGACCCCACGTCATCTCTTGAACTGTACACAATGAGACCACATAGCCCTACCCACAGGTCCCTGGAAACCTAACTAGGGACCTAGTTTTGAGGAGACAGAGATGAATGCAGACCTCCTTTTCCTTACTATTTCTTCATCCTGGGATAGTCCCTGTGCCTCTCAGGTCCTCCCCAGTCTCTAAACATGCACCATGGGAATCAAGCTAGAATCTACTTCCTAGGGACATCACCCGGTGTATATGAGATAATATCTATTACCCCTGTGGGCTGGTGTCACATGTACCTAAGGCACAAACTTAGAGATGGAAGAATAACAAGGAGGGGTGGGATGTAGTACAGAACACCACTCAAAACAGGCCTGGGCTCCAAGAATGTGATATTGGGACAGTCACTTCCAACTTGGCCTCATTTTCAGGTCAACACCATGAGGGGGTTGCAACTAATGGAAATTCAGATATTGCCATCTGTGGCATAAAACCATTCAATTGTTTCCTGTTTTATGGAGAATGAGACCGAAGTGCCTCATCTTGGCCTATGAGGTGGGCAGCCTCCACAGTGGTACCCAGTAAGCCCCACCCATGTTATACACTTCCCCGTGGAACCACAAAGAGGTTAGTAACTGGCTTCTGAACATAATAAGAGCCAAAGTGATGGGATGTCTTGTCTAAATTTTAACTAAAAATGTCTCTCACTTCCTCTTACTCCCTCTCTCATGTGCCATCTCTCTCTCTCTCACTCTGTCAAATCCCTGGAAGTGAGGAATCAAATACCGGTGTATTGGGGCTGCCCAATGTGGAGGCACATTGAAGAGAGAAGCAAGGGAGTGCCTGGGCCAACAGACAGAAAGGAACTCAGGCTCTCAATACAAAATGAATTCTGAAGGCTGAGAGTGAACTTGTGGGCCAGTCCTCCCCTAGTCGAGCCTCAGTTGAGGCCACAGCCCCAATCTGTTAAACTCACTGAGACAGAGGCACCCAGCTAAAACATGCCTGATTGCTGATCCACACAAATTGTGAGATTGTCAACATTTGTTGTTTTGAAATGCAAGGTTAGGGGCAATGAAGTCAGAGAGGGAAAGGTAACGAACACAGCCTACCAGGCCCTGGCCCTACCTTCCACCCTAGCTCCTGTTCTCTTCTCCCAGCCTCCCTCCAGTTGCATTGGCCACCTTTCTAACATCCTCTGGCCAAACTCACTTCTGCCTGTGAGACTCAGGACCAGTGGTGCCATCTCCCTGACACACTGCTCCCAGACTTGTGCAAGGCTGACTCCCTCTTGTCATTCCGGTCCCAGAAAATGTCACCCTAGAGAGGTCTTTCAGACCCTCCTACCCAGTGACGCCCAGCCCTCCCTCACAGCCCCCTGATGTGTTTCTCTACAGCACTTGCTCTTTTCTTTCTCATGTCTTTGCTTTTGTCCATTTCCCCTCTAGACTGTGAGCTCCCGGCAGGCAGGGACCACTTGGTCATTTTCATCCTGCACTTCAGCCCACCAGGGCACCTGGCACAGGGTGAGTGCTCAGGACACAGCTGCTGAATGAGTATATGGGTAGATCTTGCACCCCGCCCCCTGCTTTTGACCAACTTTCATTGTGGAGATGAACACTAGTAATAGGAGGTACAAGTTGTTTCTGAGGCAGGGGGACAGCCAGAAAGACCTCTGGTTGACTCTTCGCTGCTCCAGGAGCTCAAGAATAGTTCAGTGGACACCAAGTAAATTCCAGGATTACAGCAGAATGACTTGATATATATATATATTATGTAATGGTTACCAAAATAAGTTTAGTTAACATCAATCACCAAACAGAAAAAAAGATTGTTTCCTGATGATGAGACTTTTTAGGATCTACTCTCTTAGCAAGTTTCAAATATACCACACAGCAATGTTAACTTAGTGCTGTATATCAAGTATACCTCAATACAACTGAAAAAAAATAAAAGCAAAAACTCACTGGCCACCACTGACACAAGAGGCTGCCCGCCCCCTCGTGGCCAGAACTAGCACTGCTGCCCAGGCCGGAACTCCAAACAGAAAGGAATCTTTCTTCAGGTGTCCTCAAGGCAGATGCTCTCCAGGGTCCCAGGGGTAAAGCAGCAGGACCTGTCAGCTTCGAGGGAGTGGGAGGAATCTCGGGAGCCTACCGTGCACCTCTCTTGCTTTTCCCCACCAGGTGTCCTCTTCACTCCTAAGGCATCCTAACTGCAGCCATGACAATGATTTCCCCTACTTCCAGATGAGGACCGCAAGGGTCCAACAAGGATTAGTCTTCTCCCTGGACTCTGGACTTGGTGTCCAGTGCTCTGGCATCTTCTTCCTTATCCTCAGTTCTCATCCACCCAAGCCCCCTAGCCTCGTCAGTTCTAAAGGATCTCCAGGGGCTGGAAATCATTTTCTCAGGGTTTCAGAGCACAGTAGGTCATCAACAGAGAACCTAGTCCAACAGACATGTAGTGAGTGCATGGAACACTTGGAGTCACTCGCTGGATGCACTCCACTTTATACAGGAGGACCCTCACTGAGATCTTCTCTCCTGTTCCCAATGCCTACACAAAGGGAGGATGGGCTCATCACAGTTTTGGGTGCCCACAGAGGTGGACTGCAGGACCCCAGTCCTGTGATCCCCAGGCTGGGCCAGGGATGGATCTGGAACAGGTAGACACCTAGGAACCTTAGGGATTCCTCTTCCCATCTCTGGGCCCCTGTGCACGAATCTAGGAGAACGGATGCTACTGCCCCGTGGGAGAGCTGCCTCCAACCTCTCTCCCTCCTGCCTCTTGTCACATCCCCGGTGTCAGCTCTTTCTTGACTGCACCTCAGTGTTCTCCATATGAGAAGTCAAGTGTGACGGAGTGTGCCTGTGCAGGTGTGATGATGAGGAGAGGAAAATGACCCCATATGGAAAAGGGTGCGCAGCAATCCTCTAGGATCTTAAAGCCACTCATTGCCAAAGGAAACCTGAGGGAAGAGGTGGAGCCTTGGCCAAGTAAGCTGGAGCTCTCTCTAGTCTTCAGGACTCTGACGACCTCCTGTGGTCTGGGACAGTACCTGCCTCTTTCTAGGCCAGTTTCCCAACTGCACAGTGAGGGGTAAGATGTGCAACAGCACAAGCATGTGCTCGGCCAGGACAAGTCATCAGGCCCCATAGATACATTAAGTATGTTTTAATGTGTATTGAAGTGTATTGAAGACATTAATATTGCTGTGCAATCATCACCACGATCCATCTTCAGAACACTTCTCATTTTACAAAACTGAAACTCTATACCCATTCATGAATAATCCCCCATTCCCCCTCCTCCCACCCACTGGCAAACACCATTCTACTTTCTGTCTCTCTGAATCTGGTGATTTCAGGAAGCTCTAGAAGGGAAATCACACAAGGTTGTATTTTTGTGACTAGCTTATTTCATTTAGAGTAATATCTTGAAGGTTCATCCATGGTGTGCCGTATATTAGACTTTCCTTCATTTTTCAAGGATGAATAATATACCATTGTATGTATATAGCACATTTTGCTCATCCATACATCCCTGGACAGATACCATAGCAAGGCCCACAACCAAGCCCAAAATAAAATGGGGCCCCAGCCAGATTTTTCTCAACAGTACCCTGGAGACTACTTTTTTAAGCCATATCCCATATGATATTTACTAAGGATTTAATCTTGGGCCGAGAGTTGCTTTTCAGAAACTCCATTTCTCTTCCTTAAGCAAGTTTCAACTACTTTGAACCAATGAGACAACAAGACGGCTTGCAAGACTCAAACTGCAACTGCATAAGTGACTGGAGGATGAACTGGGGGACCAAGAACTCCCCTGCCAATCATGTTAAGGACACCGTCTTTTGAACGTGGGATGTGTGACAGAACATGAAAATCTGTGCTTGCACAAAATAAGTGACTGGAGGATGAACTGGGGGGCCAAGAACTCCCCTGCCAATCATGTTAAGGACACCATCTTTTGAACGTGGGATGTGTGACAGAACATGAAAATCTGTGCTTGCACAAAATGCCTAGGACTGCTCCCAAACTTACTGCACCCGCTCCTTTGCCCTTTTCAAGCCCTTTTCAACAGCCCATTGGGGAGAAAGATTTAACCTTCGTCTCTTTGCTGGCCAACCTCGTAATAAAGCTTTTTCCCCTTCTACAAGAGCGGGTATCCTGTTTGGCTAATGGGTGCATTGGGCTGTAAGCCCTTCCTTGATTACAATACTTGTGTGGCTTCCATGTTTTAGCTATTATGAATAATGATGCCATGAACATGAGTGTTGAAATATGTCTTTGAGAACATGCTTTCAACTCCTTGGTGGGGTATACACCCAGAATAGGAATTGCTGGGTCCTATATAATTATATTTTTAATTTTTTTTAGGAATTGTTATATTGATTTCTACAGCAACTATATATTCCCACCACAATACACAAGGGTTCCAACTTCTCCACATCTTGGCCAACAGTGGTTCTATTCTTTTTCTTCTTCTTTTTTTTTTCTTTTTGATAGATGCCATCCTAATGAATGTGAGGTGGTCTCTCACTGTGTATCTGATTTGCATTTCCCTAATGATTACTGATGATGAGCATCTTTTCATATGCTTATTGGTTATTTGCATATCTTCTTTGAGCAAATGTCTACTCATATACTTTGTTCAAATTTGATTTGAGTTGTTTGTTTTTTGTTGTTGAATTTAGGAGTTCTCTAACTATTCTGGATATTAAGCCTTTGTCAGATACATGGTTTGCAAATATGGTCGCCCATCCTATGGGTTGTGCTTTTACTCTGTTGATAATGGCTTTTGAGGCACAAAACTTTTTAATATCCATGAAGTCCAGCATATGTATTTTCCTATTTTATTGGCTGCTCTTGGGTGTCAGAACCATGAAATCATTACCAAATCCTATCTTGTCAAGTTTTGCCTTATGTTTTCTTCTAAGGGTATTATAGCATTAGCTCTTACACTTAGGTATTTGATTCACTGGGAATCAAGTTATGTATACAGTGTTAGGTAAATGTCCAAGTTGATTCCTTTGCATGTAGATATCCACTATTTCCAGCACAACTTGTTGAAAAGACTTTTCCCCATTTAATAATCTTGGCACCCTTGTCAAACATCATTTGATCACATGGGTGAGGGTTAATTTCTGGGCTCTCAATTCTGTTTCCATTGCTCAATATGGCTGTCTTTATGCCATGACAATGCTGTTTTGATACTGTAGATTTATAGTAAGTTTTCAATCAGGAAGAATCAGTCCTCCAACTTAGTATCTCCTTTCAAGATTATTTTTGGTATCTGGGCTTATTTGAGATTCCATAAGAATCTTAGGATGGGTTTTTTTCTATTTCAGCACAAAATGCCCTTGGGATTTTGATAAGGACTGCACTGCATTTGTTGATCTCTTTGGATAATGTTGACACCGTCACAATAAGGAGTGTTCCAATCCACGGTGATCGGATGTCTTTCATTTCTAATAGTGCCGGATGGCTGTTCAGGTGGGGGGGGGGCCCTCCTCGAGGTAGTCGTGAAGAAACCCACAGTTCCTCCTCACTGTGCCTTCACCATTTCCTTAGAACCCATCAACAGTCAACAGAGGTCAAAATGCATGTAAAATGCACGCAGGAAGTTTTCAAAGATTGGATGTGCATGGAGCACACATTTCTTCCACTCCTCTCCATTAGCAAGAACCACGGACTGAAGCAGCAGACCCTAACACATGGAGACTGCAGACTCACCCAGCAGACCCCAACAAACGGGGACTGTGGACTAACTAAGGGCCAGGGACTCGGGTTCCTGGCAGAACCATCTGGCAGCTCAAGCTGAACCACTAAGCCTTTGCCTGGCACTGCTGACTAACCAAGTGCTAAGACTGATGCTCTCTTAGAGCATCCTGTCAGTCTAGACTGACCCACTGACCCTGGACTGGAAAGCCAGGTAGATCAGGAGGTCAAGGCAAACAGAGTGGATCTCAGATCCAAGAGAAACTTACCCACAGCCCTCAGAAACAGTGAAAAAGATGGAGAACTCAAAGGTTTTGCTGGTACCAATGACTGTTTCTCATCCTCGAAGCCATCAGGCGTCTCCTTTGGATCCCACTGCTGCCACCAAACTGGTACAAAACAAAATAAAATTCAGTAAATTTTAAACATCTTATTGGCTTTATTCAACAGTTCATGAATCAGGCAGCATCCAGTCTAGCAGAGAGAAAGGACCTCCAAGGAGTTCTACAAAATGAAGGAATTTATAGGCAGAAGGGAGCAAGAACAAGGAAGTTACACTAGATAAAAAAGCGGGTTGGTTACTGCAAGGTTACTTTCCTTTAGAGGATGGCAGGGTTCTATCAGGAAGATGACCTACCTGCTGCGCATGAGGTGATTCCTGATTGACTGGTTTAAGATTCTATTCCTGGGCCAAAAGTCTAATTAAGTCTCGACTTGTTTATGTGAGGCATAGCCTAAGCGGCTCCATTTGGGTCTGGTGTCTTGTTTTAAACACATGACTTCTGCTGGTCCCTGCTTTCCCCAGTTACCCCCCGGCTGTCCCTTCACTGACCATTGTTGGTCACACACCCACTGCACCTGCCTCCAGTCCTTCCCCTTCAACACCGTAATCTCACACACAGCTCCTCCCGACACTATCATGACGTCTCCCACCACACGTCGCCTATACTTTCCACACTGCCATCAAGATGCTTCACAAACACCACCACCATTTATGTCCAATGGGCTGAGAGGCCTGCCCGTGCACTGGGAATCAGGAGCCGCAGGGTCTGTCACTTGGCCTCCAATCACCTATTGTACCCCAGCTGAAGGGCTTACCCTGCGGAGACACTCAGTTTTACCCAACTCAATCGCACAACATCTTTGCCCCAGGCTTCCTTCAAAATGCTCCACCCACTTTCTGCCCCAACTGCTCCTTGAGGAGTCATTTTGGGGTAGCCTTCGAGACCACCTTGGTGATTTTTTGCTCAGGCCCAAACAGATCTTGGCCGACAAACACTTTAACCATACCCCCTGAAATCATATAGCATAGGTAACTAGTGAATGGGTGCAAATTACTGGTTTTACTTCCAAAGGCCGTAATGAATATTTCACACCAGGAACATCCACTTTTGGGTTTTACTGTAGGCTGATATCACAAGGCTCTCACACAGTGAGGCTCTCTCTTCCCCAGCCCTCTGAGCAGATTTCTCCAAGCTATATTCTGCAATACATCATTGTTTCTATCTCAGCCTGCTTCCCTCAGGTTGCAGGTCCCCTGAGGTTCCTGCCCTGACTGGCTACCACCAACCCATAGAGACACTGTCAGTCCTATAGGACTGGGTGTTCAGTTCTACTAGGACTGACTGACTGGACTGGACACAGGTGCGGTGGCCCTACCCACGCAAAATCAGGTAACTGAGGCAACCAAGAAGTATCAAAAACCTTAACCCAACATCGACAACAACTCCATAAGACCCTATCCTAGCCCTTGTGGAACAGTCTCATGAGTCTCTTGCCTAAATGGTTTTAGAGAATGGCCTGGCCCTAGATTGTCTATACCAACCAACGAAGGAGGGGTTTTTGCCTTTCTTAGAACCACTTGCTGAATGTACATCAACACACAAGTTCAAACCTACCTCCACCAGATGGCCCAAGAGGTTAAAATATTGCGTAATGTTACCTAAATCTTTTAAAAGATACCCAAGGCCCCCGAGATCACTGACCTATTTTCATGGCTGGTCTTTCCAAGTTGGCGACAATGGAAACAGACTGGATTTTAGACTGTTGCTTGTACAATTTTAGGATCTGTTACTATAGCCATCATCGGATATTTACTCTCTTGGCTACAATGTGCCCTATCCCTAATAACTCTATTAATTACCCTTATTAACTATCCCAACCAACTTTAAATTAACTAAATTAAAATTAATCAATACCCTGATTAATTTAAAAAATTCAAAATTTTTATGGAGAATCTACTTAACACAGAATACACTGTTGTAAGCATTTAAAGTATACAGTTCAGTGCCATTTAGTACAATGATTATGTCGTGTGGTTATCACCACTAACTAATTCCAGAACATTTTCAACACCCCCAAACAAACCCATACTCATTCACACTATTTTCTCCTAACCCAAGCCCATGAAAACAACTCATCTGTTTTCTCTCCCTATTGATTTGCCTATTCTGGACAGTTCATTCAAATGGCATCATGCTATCTGTGGCCTTTGTGGACGACTTCAGTGAGCACACATGTTTCAAGGTTCATCCATGGCCGAGCATGTAGCAGTAGCTTATTCCTTTTTATGGCTCCATAATGTCCTATATTATGAATAGGGCACATTTGGTTTATGCAGTCATAACTGGATAGAAATTTGGGTTTGTTCCACTTTTGGACCACTGTGAATAATGTTGCTTTGAATATCCATGGAAAAGTTTTTCTTTGAACATATGTTTCCAATGGTCTTTTGGACATACCAACCTTGTGACTCTCCTGGTCCATGGTAATTCTAGGTTTAAGATTTTTAAAAATGGCAAACTGTTTTCTGCAGTGGATGCATCAAATTACTTTCCCACCAGTAATGTATGTGGGTTTCCCATTCTCCATATCTTTACTAACACTTGTTACTTTCCATTATGTGGAGTATAGCCTTCATTTTGAGTGTGAAATAGTATCACACTATGCTTTGAATTTGCATTTTCTTAATGATTTATGATACTGAGCATCTATCTAGTGCTTATTGGCCATCTGTGTTTCACCTGGAGACATGTCCATTGCAGCTAGTTACCCATTTTCATTGGGTAACCAATGAAAATGGTTTCATTTCAAATTTCTTTGAATGAAGTTTCATTTCAAACTTCTTTGTTTTTTATAATTGAGTTCTAAGAGATCTACCCCAGGTAGATTCCATGGCTCCAGGCTCCCCGGGGGCTACTAGGAACTCAGGCCCATGGCTTAGCACACCACCTGCCAGTTCCAGCAGCCATAGACAGCTCTCATGGAACCAGGCTTCTGACAGGCTTCTGCAGAACCAAGCCCCCAGCCCACCCAGGTGCTTGCTGACTCAGGCGGCCCCAGGCAGCTCCCATGGCACCAGGCACTGGCAGGTTCCCATGAACCCAGTCTTCCATCTTGACCCAGCGCCTGCTGGCTCCTGCAATCTCAGGTAGCTCCTGTGGCCCCAGGCTACCAGGAATCCAGACTTCTGGCCCACACCAGCACAAACTGTCTCTCATGGCACAGGCTTCTGGCAGGCTCCCGTGAGCCAAGACTCTCAGATCATCCCAGCTCTGGCCAACTCTCATGGCCCTGGATGACTCCTGTGGTCACAGGCTCTCAATGAGGACCTGCCAAACCAGGGTCCAGTGGGGTTACTCGTGAACTCAGGGTCCCAGCTGTGCCCAGGGCCAGACACAATACCGTGGACCCAAGCTTTCCACTCACCCCAGTACCAGGCTGCTCAAGGACTCCAGCAACAAGCCTGCCCCTGGACACCACCAGATGGCCTACCCAGGACCCCTAGATGGGCTGAATGTGAAGGCTTTGGTTTACTAAAGCCAGTCTGTAATAAGTGGAAGAAATGCCTACTTCCTCAAATTTGCAGACACCAATGGAAGGTCACAAGGATCATGAATAATCAAAGATCCATGACACCACCAAAGAAAAAGAATAAAACTCCAATGACCGACAAAGAAATGGAGATATAGGAACTATGTGACAAAGACTTCAGAACAATGCTCTTTGAGAAATTCATAAAACTCTAAGGAAACAAAGATAGACTACTAAATAAAATAAGGAAATAGTGCATGAACAAGTGAGAAGTTCAACATAGAAACAGAAATCGTTAAGGAAAAATAAACAGAAATCCTAGAGTTGAAGAACACAATGACTGAACTGAAGAATTCAATAGAGACCTTCTAAATCAGATTCAACCATGTACAAGAAATAATTAGTGCACTAGAAGATGTGTCATCTGAAATCATCGAGTCAAAGGAGCAAAAAGAAAAAAAAGGAACAGATAAGATTGGGGAAAGGCAGTGTGAATTATGGGATACCTTGAAAAGAAATAGATAAGCATTATTAAAATACCAGAGGAGAAGACAGGGAGAAAGGAAAAGAAAGTTGACTTAAAAAAGTAGCAGCTGACACCTTCCCAAATCTGGGGAGAGATGTAGACATCCAAGGTCCTGAAGCCGATCAGTCACCCTAAAATTTCAAACTAAAACATTCTTCTCCAAGACACATTGTAACAAAACTATCTAAACTCAAAAAAAGGATCAAACAACATGATCAAGTTCAACATGATGCAAATCAATGAATGTGATGCACCACATTGATAGAATGAAAGATAAAAATCCTAAAATAATCTCTCAAATCAGAAAAAGCAGTTTGACAAATTCAACGCCCCTTCATGATAAAAACTCTCAAGAAAGGGTTACAGAAGGAACATACCTAAACATAATAAAAGGTTTACATGACAAACCCACAGCTAACATCATATTGAACAGTGAAAGGTTGAAAGCTTTCTTGCTAAGACAAAGAACAAGACAAGGGAGCCCAGTCTCAACACCACTCTTCAACATACTGCTGCAAGTCTTAACCAGAGACATTTGGCCAGAGAAAGAAATATAAAGCATCTAAATTGGAAATGAAGAAACAAAGTGGTCTCTGTTTGCAGATATGATTTTATGTAGAGAAATACTTAAAGACTCCTCCCCAAACTGTTAGGACTAATAAACAAATTCACTCAAGCTGCAGGAGACAAAATCAACATATAGAAATCTCTTGCCTTTCTCTACACTAACAATGAACTATTTAAAAATGATATAAAGGGCCGGCCCCGTGGCTTAGCGGTAAAGTGTGCGAGCTCCACTGCTGGCGGCCGGGGTTCGGATCCTGGGCGCGCACTGACGCACCACGTCTCCGGCCATGCTGAGGCCGAGTCCCACATACAGCAACTAGAAGGACGTGGAGCTATGACATACAACTATCTACTGGGGCTTTGGGGGAACAAATAAATAAATAAAAATTATTAAAAAAAATGATATAAAGAAAAAAATCCTATTTACAATGCCATCAAAAATAGTAAAATACTCATGAATAAATTTAACCAAGAAGGTGAAAGATCTAGAAACTAACAACTATAAGACACAGAGGAAAGAAATCAAAGACACAAAGAAATGAAAAGATATCTTATGCTCATGGATCAGAAGAATTAGTATTGTTAAAATGTTCATGCTATTCAATGCCATCTCAAGATTCTCTGCAATTCCTATTAAAATTCCCATGGCATTTTTCAGAGAAATAGAACAGATAATCCTAATATTCATGTGGATCCACAAAAGACCTCCAATAACCAAAGGAACCCCGAGAAAGAAAAAGCTGAAGGCATCACAATTTCTGATTTCAAATTTTATTACAAATCTATAGTAATAAAAACAGTATGATACAGGTATAAAATGAGACACCTAGACCAATAGAACAGAATCAAGGACCCAGAAATAAAACCACACACATACAGTTTGCTAACAGTTGACAAGTCAGCTAAGAAGACTCCATGGGGAATGGATAGTTTCTACAACAAATGCTGTTGGGAAAACTGGATAACCACATGCAGAAAACTGAAATTGGACCCCTATTTTACACCACTCTAAAAATGATCCCAAATTGAATTAAAGACTTAAAGGTAAGACACCAAATATAAAACAACTAGAAGAAAATATAGAGAAAAAAGCCCCATGAAACTGGTCTTGACATCGAGTTTTTTGGATATAATATCAAAAGTGCAAGCAACAAATGCAAAACTTAACAAGTGGGATGACATCAATCTAAAAAGCTTCTGCATAGCAAATGAAAAAATCGGCAAACTAAAGGGGTTAATATCCACAGTATATAAGAAACTCTTACAACTCAACAGCAAAGAAACCAACAAAACAATATGAAAATGGTCAAAGGACCTGAATAGATACTTTTCCAAAGAAGACATAAAAATGGTCAACAGGTACATGAAAAGATGCTCGTAATCACTCATCATCAGGGAAATGAAATCAAAACTACAATGAGATATCACCTCACACCTGCTAGAATGGTTATTCTCAAAGAGACAACAGACAACAAGTGTTGGCGAGGCTGTATAGAAGAGAGAACCCTGTGCACTGATGGTATGAATGTAAATTGCTACAGTCACTATGGAAAAAATATGGAATTTTCTCAAAAAAATAAAAATAGAAATATATATAAATGAGCAATTCCACTTCTGCTTGTATATCCAAAGGAAATGAAGTCACTATTCTGAAGAGATATCTGCACCCCCATGTTCATTTCAACATTATTCACAAACAGAGAACATGGACACAATCCAGGTGTCCCTCAATGGATAAATAGATAAAGAAAATGTGAGATATATGTATACATGTAATATATAATGGGATATTATTCAGCCATGCAGGAGAATGAAATCCTGCATTTTGAGATACCATGGATGGACCTTGAGGCATTGCGCTAAGTGATATAAGTCAGACGGAGAAAGACAAATACTATATATTCTCACTCATATGTGAAATCGAAAAAAGCCCAACTCAAAGGAATAGAGACAAGAATGGGTTTCCCAGGGTCCCGGGGTTAGGGGAAATGGGGAGATGTGAGTCAAATTGCACAAATTTCTAGCTGTAAAATGAACAAGTTTTGGGGATCTAATGTACAGCATGGTGATCATAATTAACAATACTATATTATAGACTTGAAATTTGTTAAGAGAGTAGATCTTGAAAGTGATCACTAGAAAAAACAAGTTAATTATGTGAGGGAATGGAGGTGTTAACTCAGGGTATTGTGGTAATCCTTTCACAAATCACCATCTTGAACACCTAAAACTTACATATGTTATATGTCACTAATATTTAAAGAAATCTAAAAAAAAAATCTCTCAACAAAGTAAAACCCAGGACCAGATGACTGCACTGGTGAATTCTACCAAAACATTTAAAGAAGTATTAAAAACAAGATTTCTTACACTCTGTCAAATATTGAAAAAGAGGGAACACTTCCAAGCTCACTTTACGAGGCCAGCATTACCCTGATACCAACACTAGACAAGGAGACTAAAAGAAAATAAAATTACAGACCATTATCCCTGATGAACATAGATGCAAAAATCCTCAACAAAATACTAGCCAATTAAAAATGAATTCAATAGCATATTAAAAGAGTTATACACTACCACCAAGTGAAATTTATTCCTGGTATACAAAAATCGATCAATGTAATAAGCCACATCCAGAAAATGAAGGGGAAAAAATTGACCAACTCAATTGATGCAGAAAACCAATTGGCAAAATTCAACGCCCTTTCATGATAAAACACTCAACAAACTAGGAATAGAAGGAAAGTGCCTCAACATAACATAAGCCATATATGAAAAACACACAGCAAACATATTACTGAATGATGGAAGACTGAAAGCTTTTCCTCTAAGATCAGGAACAAGGCAAGGATGCTCACTTGCACCACTTCTATTCAACACAGTATTGAAAGTTCAAGCCAGAACCATGAGGCAATAAAAATAAATAAATAAATAAAAGGCATCTAAATTGGAAAGAAATAAGTAAAATGGTCTCTGTTTGAAGATGATATCATGTCGTATGTAGAAAAATCCAAAAGACTCCACAAAAAAGCCGTTTGATCTAACAAATGAATTCAGAAAAGTAGCAGGATACAAAGTCAACACACAAAAATCGGCAGCATTTCTATACACGAACCATGAGCTCTCTGGAAAGGAAATTACAAAAACAATTCATTTATAATAGTATCAGAAAGAATAACAGCCTTAGGAATTAACTTAACCAAGGAGGTGAAAGGCTTACACCATAAAAACTACAAAACATTTCAGAAAGAAATTAAAGAAGACGTTCATAAATGGACACACATCCCATGTTCATGGATTGGAAGGCTTACTATTGTTAAAGTGTCAGTATTACCCAAAGCAATCTACAGATTCAATGTATTCCCTATCCAAATCCTAATGATATTTTTTGCAGAAATAGAAAAACCCGTCCTAAAATTCACATGGAATCTCAAGGGACTCAGAACAGCCAACAACAATCTTGCAAAAGAAGAACAAAACTGGAGGACTCACACTTCCTGATTTCAAAACTTACTACAAAGCTACAGTAATCAATAGTATGGTATTGTCATAAAGACAAACATAGAGATCAATGGCATAGAATAGCAAGCCCAGAAACAAACCCTCACATATATGGTCAAGTGATTTTTGACAAGGGTGCCAAGACCATGGAATGGAGAAAGGTTTCTTTTCAACAAATGGTGCTGGGAAAACTGGATATCCCCATGCAAAATCTTGAAGCTGGACCCCATCCAACACTAGATACAAAAATTAACTCAAAATGGATCAAGGACATAAATGTAAGACCTCAAACAAGAAAATTCTTAGAAGAAAACATGAGATTAAATCTTCATGACACCAGACTTGGCAATGATTTCTTGGATATGACACCAAAGGCACAGGTAACAAAAGAAAAACAATGGAAAAATTGAACTCCATGAAAACTTTATAAGTTGGTACATCAAGAGGCACCCACAGAGTGGGACAAAATATTCGCAAATCATATTTCTGACAAGAGACTGGTATCCAGAATATACAGAGAAGTCCTAAATTAAACAAATAAAAAACAAGCCAATTCAAAAATGGGCATGGATTTGAAGACTCCGTTGCGAAAGAAGACTTAGAAATGGCATATAAGCACATGAAAAGATGCTCAACACCACTAATCATTAGGGAAATGCACATCAAAACCACAATGAGACACCACCTCACACCCACTAAGTTGAGTGCTATCGAAAAGACAAAACAGCAAGTGTTGGCCAAGATGCGGCAAAATGGGAACACTTGTACACTGTTGATAGGAATGTAAAATGGTGCAGCTGCTATGGAAAACAGTGTGGATGTTCCTCCAAAAAATTGAACATAGAATTATCATGTGATCCAGCAATTCCACTTCTGCATATACACCCAAAAGACTTGAAAGCAGAGCCTTGAAGAGATATTTGTACACCCATGTTCATAGCAGTATTATTTACAATAGCTAAAACGTGGAAGCAACCCAAGTGTTTATTGACACATGAGTGGATACACAAAATGTAGTATATCCATACAATGGAATATTATTCAGTCTTAAAAAGGAAGCAAATTCTCCAATATGCTATACATGGATTAACCTTGGAGACATTATGCTAACTGAAATAAGCCAGTCACAAAAAGACAAATACTGTATGAACTGAGAGTAGTCAAATCATAGAGAGAGTAAGTAGAATGGTGGCTGCCAAGGGCTGGGGGAGGGGAGAAGGGAGGGTTATTGTTTAATAGGTATAGAGTTTCAGATTTACAAGAGTTATGTGGATGAATAGTGGTGGTGACTGTACAACTGTGGAAATGTATTTAACGCCATTGAAGTATACACTTAAAAATGGTTAAGATGAAACACTTTTTGTTATGTATATTTTGACTCAATATACAAAAAGGAAAAAAAAAGAAATGAGCTATCAAGTCACAAAAAGACATAGTGGACACTTAAATACATACTGCTAAGTGAAAGAAGCCAACCGGAAAAGGCTATATACACTGTTCCATAGTTTTCATATATTCCAATTACACGACATTCCAGAAAAGGCAAAACTAGAGAAACAGTATAAAGATCAGTGTTGCCAGGAGTTGGGGGGCAAGGGACGAAGAGGTAAAGCACAGGGATTTTAGGGCAATCCAACTCTTCCGTAGGATACTGTCATGGTGGATACATGAGATTATGCATTTGTCAAAATCCAAGTACATGACAGCAAGACAATGAACTTTAATGTAAACTACGGACTTGGTTATGAACGCTCTATGAGCATCAGCTCCTCACTTGTAAGGAATGGACTGCACTAACACAGGTGGTCAAGCAAGATGTTAACCGTAGGGGAAACTGTGGGGGAGGAGGGAGAAATGCTCTGCACTCTCTGCTGAATTTCTCTGTCCATCTAAAACTTTCCTAAAAAACAATCTATTAATTAAAAAATAATCAATGGAAGGTAGGGAGTGGGTAGAAATATAGACGAAACAGGAATATCAGAATATTAATAAATTTTGAAGCTGGGTAATAGAAACATGGGGGGCTATCACACTTTTCTGTTTAATTTGTGTATGTTCAAGGTTTTCCACAATAAAACATTTTTAAAGCTCCAGATTAAATCTAGATTATATGTACAAGGAATCAAAGAATGTGAAGAAAACAGATATTTTTGAAGCAAGTACACTGAGGGAACGTGCAATCACACTGGATAGAGAGTGAACGTCCTGGTTCTACCAGGAAAGTTCAGAGCTCAGTGAGCAAGGCAGGTGACAGCACAGTCAGGGAAGTGACAGATAATGATCACAGAAAAATGTTTGCCCTCACTAATCACAGAAATGCCAACCATGGGCCCTGACAGAACTGCCCCAGGATTTATAATGTCATGACACCCAGAATTAGAGCGGGCTCAGGGACAGAGCACCACGTCCTGTGAGAATACCAACCAGCATCGGCTTTCTGGAGGGCAAATCTCCCTAACCCTGGAACCTGCAGGCCACTGGCTCGGCTGCTCTGTTGTATGGAATCTGTCCAAAAACAAAGGGATTGGGTACAGATGATGGACTGAATAAACACATGTAGAGCCCCTTTGACATAGAATCCCTTAAAAATGACCCAAAGATTCCTTCATTGATGAACAAATTCATAATAGCCTTGGGAACCATCAAGAGAGCCGACATTTTGATGAAAACATCAAAGAGAGTCAACAGTTGGTGATCGGAGATCCCAGTGGGGAGCTCCATGTGAGCCATGAAGACCAAGCCACAGTGTCCTCTCTCCCTCTCCCTCCTCCCCCTGCCGTTCACCTAACACCTTCTGCATCGCCCCTCCACTCCCAACCACTGCCCACCTCACGCTCCAGCAATACAGGAGCAGAGGCACAGGGCGCCCTTTCCACGACCACATCTGTCCTCTTGCTCTCTGCCCGTCACCAGGCAGCGGAGCTCTCTTGACATTAGTACAGCCATGTTTGGCCGCTCCATTGACCTACAGCCACCAGCACAAAAAGAAATATAAAAGCTGCTTTCTGCATGGTGGGAACTGGCCCTTCTCCCATGGAGATGGTTGCAATGTGTAAAAAATTCAAGGCCCCTCAAGCGCCGCAGCCTGGGGCAGACTGGCCATCTGAGCTGGGCTGGGAGGATAAGCAGGGTAAACAATGCACGTACACAACTACTGGGCTGGGACAATAGCCAGAGGGTGGGGCTCAGTGCTAGTACGCCACTGATAACCATTTGTGCATGGGAACATTGAATGCTCTCTCTGTAAACTCTGTAACTGCTTATATAAACTGCTGGAGACTGAGACACGGTGAGAGTTCCACCTGTGGAAGAGACGCCTTGCCCAGGACTGTGATTCCCGCCCAGCAGTGTCAATTGACAGGACTCTCCCAGCAGTGGGGCATGGATGTTGTGAGTAATTGATTTATTGTGAAGTAATTGATCTGATGTGTTCTCTTTTCAGTCAACCTGGTGTTTCTCTTTCTGGTTGATTTGTGTCATTTCCCTTCAGTCGATCTGGTGTTTCCTTATCCGATAGATCTGATGTTTTTCCCTCTTATTATATGACCTATTCAAATGTGCTGCTATCTCAGCCGATGGGGATGTTTTCCCTTTCCAGTCGAGCTGGTGTTTTTTCCCTCTTATTATTTGACCTATTCAGATCTGTTTGCGGACTATCACCTTTACCATCCTCTCTATAATAAAATATACCTTCAGTCCATTTGTTTGGAGTGGAAAGTTTCTTTTACCTCTCCAATCGAATCCCCAAACCTCTCATAACAGGAGCCCAGCCCGGCACCTCTTCAGGGCCCAGCAGACTCCTCCTCCCTATCTGGTCCTACCTGCAGCACAGACACCTTGTAGCTAATCTCCGCCTTACAAACAAAACTCTCCCTTGGACCCATGCTCCCTTTTGGTTATTGTCCACTTTCCCAACTCCCCTTCATGGCTAAACCTCTTAAATAAAGTGCCTCATACCTACTGCCCTCCCATGGCTTCCCTTCCCCCACTCTAGACCCAGCTTTATTCTCACCCTCTCAAGGAGACTGAGGTCACCAGTGATCCCATGTGGCCGAGTCCAGCCATCTTTTCTCCATTCTGATCAGAGCTGTATCCCATCCAGCTGAGCACCCTTCCTTTCTGCAATACCCTTTCCCCTCATGGTTCCTGCAACTTCATGCTCCACCATTTCAGGCCCCTTTCCTGGACCCTCTTCAGCTACACCTCTGCAAACACTGCCTGCTCCTAGGCTGGGCCCAGGGCCCTTCCACAGCTACAGTGTCTCCAGGAAACCTCATTCAATTCCACGTTTTTAAATATCTCTGACCTCATCCCGACTCTGCTGACACACCAATGCAACTTTAAGAGGTTAGGTGCTAGCTCCCCAGCATCAGTACCTAAGGACTATCTCAGACTCGATTCGTCTCAAAATTTCACTGTCATATGAGTTCCAAAATAGCATCAAATCTTTCCAAAAGGAGGAAAAATTTGGATACAATAAACAGTTGTGAACAAAGTAACCAATAAAACGTATACTTACATCCAATCCTGGTTGCTTGATGGGGAAAATAAGAACACAGAACTAAGATCAGATATTCTCAAGCCGGGGACCGGAAGGTGATGAGTTGGGAGTGTAAAACACAGGAACTGATCAACTCTAAGCATTTACAGAAAGAGAGGCAGAAATGGTTGTTCCTAAAAGCTGAAAGACACCCACTAAAGGAATAGAAAAATCATGAGAAAACCTAACAAATTAAAAATTAAATTAAATGGTAGACTCACATTCCAATTTATCAATAATCACAATTGTAAATAGATCAAATTGCTCTATAAAAACATGAAGGTTCTCAAGTTGAGTTAAAATATTGTTATAAAATAAAGGGATATAATATGGTTGAAAATAAGGAGATAAAGAAATAAGACTTTAAATGGGACAAAAAGGGGTTCTCTGTGTTGATAACTGTCAGGGACACTTATGCACCTAACAATATGGTCTTGAAACATAAAGCAAAACTGGACAAACAAGAAGACACAGGCACCCCAAGGGAGGTGCCTTCCCTTTCCACAGGGAAACCTACCTTACCTCTCTTAAAAAGCCACAGGTCAAGTGATACAGTAAGTTAGGAAACAGATCTGCTGACAAACACAAAAAAGCTAGATCTAGCCTCAGCCCCAGGGACAACGTAAGCATCTAGTGGAGAGCGAACATTCTCCTCAAACCACGATGAAACAGTCACCACAATGGACTGTGTGCTAAGCCACAATGAAATCTCTAAAGAGTCCAAAAAGCAGAAATCTATAAGTGACTATATTACTGGAACTTAAAGCAATAAAAGTAAAAAATAATCACAAAATATTGGCTCCCCTCCCCCAACATAGCCACTTGAAAATCTGTCCACACCCTTCTAAATCTCTCAGGTTAAAGAGGGAATCCAGACAGACAGGAGAAACTCTTTAGAAATGAACAGCAATGAGAGCAGCATGAGGCAAATCCATGACGTGGGGACAAGGGGACAGAAGAAGGGACACAGCCTCCACTGCAGGTATCAGGGAATATCACCTGTACAGCAAGCTGAGCACTTCCCTCCAAGAGCCAGAACAACACCACAATAAAACCAATGACAGCAGAATGAAGGGAGAATTCACCAGACAGGAACAACAACATAGACCTGAGCAATGGAGTCAAGGGCTGGCTGTCTGGAAAGACCTGTAACAGTGAGAAACCTTGGGCAGTCTGACCAAGAAGAACAGACAAAGGCACCAAGAGGAACAGACAAAGGCACCAAATTGTACCATCAGGTACGAGAAACTACAGAAACAGCTTTAACGTGATAGGAGAACATAGTGGATAACTCTGACCAGGACATCAGTGGTCCTCAACTGGAGCCGTCCTTCCCATAGGATGCATCTGGAAACATGCGGGATGGGTTTTGTTTCTTGTTTTGGGTTGTCCTACTGGTTGTTGCCCCAGGGGTCCCGGAGATCCTGAATAGCCTGTCACATAGACCCGTTTCCCTCTTGAAGTGTTACTGACATCTGGGAAGACAAGCACTGATCCAGATTAAATGAGCAATGTGGTAGGAAAATGTTTTCCATGGATGTATAACAGGGAAAAGATGGTACCCTCAATATGTAAGGAATATCGAGAAACCAATGTTTACAACTACTAAACTGTAAGAGAGCAGGAAAATCAGAAACATAGCAAAGAAACACACCAAAAATATATCCAACCTATTTGTACAGGTGGAGAAATATGTAGGTAAAGCACAGGAAACAGTGGAGGAGATTACACACCAAATTTTACTACCGACAAGGAATAAAAGTTGGGAGGTAGGTGAGAAATAGGAGTTTTTACCACTTCTTAGCTTATGTATTTCTCTAGTGTTTTAATTTTTACAAAAGAGAATGTATTCTACTCAAAAAGATGTTTCAAATTTTAAAGAAATTATTAAAATGTTCAAAATGACTTCAGTTCAAGGATATTCATTAAAACATGTATGGAAAGCACCTCCCCATAATGTTAAGAGTCTCCTATAACTTTTCCAATAGTTTACTATGTCGATTTTATTTCACATTTAGATCCTAACTCATTGGAATTTACATTTGTGTGAGGGATGCAACAGAAGCTGATTTTCTCCTGTTCAAGTGGAAAACCAACTATCCAGGCACCATTCATTGAGTAGGTCTGGCTTTCCCAGCTGACCTGCAATGCCTCCTTCCCCACCTGCTAAACCCTGACAACTACCGGTGCCTCTTGAGCACCCTAGAGCAAGCGGGGTGAGCTCTGCAGCCTGGGCTCCCTGTGTGCAAGGGGCGGCTACCAGCAGAGCCTTCTCCCAAGACAGCAGCAGGCATGCTGCACACAGAGGTGCTCAGGGGCCGTCTGCTGTGGAGCAGGAAACTCCTCATGAGGAGCAGGCAGTGGGGGAGCCCTGAGCCCCAGGACTGACCTCGGCTGGGGGCAGCAGGCTGCTCAGTTAGGGAGCCCCTCCCTTCAGCTCGTCCAGCTCCTCCTGCAGCGTGTGCACCTGGCTGTCGGCAGCTGCCCCTCTTCAGCTCGCTGTCCTTCTCCACCTGCTCCTGCAGGCGGCACCCGTGCTCCTGTTCCCCCGGGACCAGAAGCAGTAGGAGTGCAGCGAGTCCAGGAGTTCTTAGGCCCCAGCGCTGACAGGATGACCCCGCTGAGGGACCTGGGGCCGGTGTTGCTGTGTTCATCCTGCACATCTTCCACGGCTGGCTCCGGGGTGACATCTGTTGGAGGGTGAAGGGGCTCTGGGAGAGTTTCTGAGGCATCATTGTGAATGATGAACGTGGGGGCTCTGGGCCAAGCTCTCATCAGGCCCAAGGCTGGCCCCACTGTAGGTGGGCTCCACATCTCTCTTCAGCCTCTTTCGGTCAACAGCCTCTCGAGGGACAGATGGCCTCTCTTGAGTGTGTGCTGAGGAGAAACTGTAAGAAGGATGCCAGCCAATAAATCTGCATGCCTCAGATCCTGAGGGATAAAGTCACCCACGGAAATGCCACTCTTATCCAGCAGGCCCTGGCTGGGAAGAGGCGGTCTCATCGCCAGCATCTACAGCAGACCTGTTTGCATCTCCCTGGCTGCCTCACGCTGTGGAGACCACACTGTCTCCTGGAGTTCCTTCCAGAGACTCTTTGCCCGCTCCTGACTGGTGGCTTCCTGGGTGGCATTGGGTTCGGGTTTGCCCTGCAGAAGGGCTCGCTTCAATTTGCGGGACCCTTCCTGGGCCCTCAGGTTTTCCCTCGAGGATGAGGATGAACCTGAAGCTCCTTTCCCATCTGCTTCACTGGCATGTTCCTCTTGTCCCTGGCGGCTATCTTGGTCTCATTTCTTCTGGGGCGGCAGTGGCCTTCAGCTCCTCCTTCTCAGTCAGGTGGAAGATGGAGGGCAAGGCCGTGGGCTTTAACATGTAGTACTGACCCTCCAGCCTGTTCAAGAGTTTTTTTTGGTGAAATGTTCACTACAGATGAAAGAATACTTAATAGGGTCCAGTCATCCCTGTGAACAACTTTTAGCAACTGGACAAGACGTTTTGAGTCCTTTATGTGGAGCCTGCAAGGATACATGAAAAAGTAATTAAAAAGAAAGAATTAAATGTCTCCCCCTAAAATAATCAATTATAAAAGCAAAACAAGTGTTTTTGGGAACACCCACACTTAGGAATTTTGCCCATTTAAAACTTTAGTAAAGTTTTAAGGAACACCTCTGCTTGCAAGTTATTACTGTAATAGAAAGATGAAAGACCCACTGTCTACCTTAAGGAGCTGACCATCTGTAGGGCAGAGAAGGAAGGAAGGTGAAGACCTTCTCCCAGGTTGTGGTAAGTGCCCTGTAGGAACAAAGATGCTCGGGCAGAGAGCACAGGATGGCACCAAGACAACACGAAAGGCTTCAGGAAGCCTCAGAAATAGTTCCTAGAAGCTCATGGCTGTCCAACCCTCCTGCTGTCCCTGGGATGCAGGACTTTGGGTGCTAAAATGGGGAGGATTGGTCCCCCTATTTCAAAGCCAGGCCAGGTGTCGGCCAGCAGAGCCTCCCAGGCACTCAGCAGGGCGCCTGGCCCCAGCTCTACTCAAGCAGCCGAGGATGCAGGACTGCCGCCAAGAGGAGGTCAGCCCCAAGAGCTGTGGTTCTGTGTTCCTCCTGTCCTTCCACTACCAGGAGGAAAACTGCTTCCTGTACCAAGCAACCAGCCCCTGAAATGTACTGACCAAGACACTTCATAATCTTTTCTCCTCATTAAGGTAAAATCTCTATTTAGAGAAAACTATGCACATGGGGAGGAAGGGGGTCTCTCTCGAGGCTTTCTTCTCCTCCTGAGTTCATCTAACCCTCATGAGGCCGAGTGGATACTAGGTCCTCAGGGAGTTCCAAGCAACCTGACCTTCTAACATTTCTCAATGCTTTGTGACAAGTTACAAAAGGACCCCCACTTCCTTTGCCCCCATACCACGTTAAACAATGACACATGCCAAGAGCAACCTTCTCTGTAGTGTTTTGCATCATTCTCAAAAACAGTAACAAAACTTTTGGGACACAGACTCTGAAGGAAACTGTCAAGAAAGCATGTTCTCTGACTTCTGAAACAAGCTCACATTACTAGTTCTTTGGATGGATTGTAACAACTTCCGACTTAAAACAAACCACTGTTAACTTTGAATAAGACTAAAGACAACAAGTGGCATTCAGGTCTTTAAATATTCAATAACAACCTGCAACATGAAACAAAAGGATCTGCCAGGAGGTTTTCAAAGTAGAATGTCTTCAGTGCACTGTTCTGGGACCTCCATTGCAGAGTCTGCAGGAAAGGACTCACTCAACTGGCTGAATTCCAGAAGCCCTCATGAAGGGAGCCAGGCCAAAGGGAAGGCAAACCCCTCATCTTGCTGTGGGATCCCAAGGAAGAAGTGAAGAGAGGAGCCCCTTCCCTGAGTCCCCAGGGTAAGCCTCCCAGTGAGGAGTGGGTTGCAACCTCCTCCACCCAGGATGCTGTCACATGCAGAGTCTGCAGAGTCAGACGCCTCTCCAGGACTCACCTCCAGTGCAGAGCCACCTTTCCCTGCACTGCCAGGACCCTTCTAGCAACAGAGCATCTGAGAGGCGTGTCAATTTGGAGGTAGAAGCTGCATTTGCTCAGCCACATTCCTGATCTCAGAGATCAAGGCAGGCTCCCTGCCATCAAAAGAGCAGAAAAGTCATGGCAAATGCAAGAAGATAGTGACCTAAGAAAGAGTGTTTCCAGAATACCCTGTTTCTTGACATTGTTGGCCCCAGCCTGAATCAGTGGAGAGCAGAGTGGCCAGGGGGTGGGGGTGACAGTGTGGTGGAGGCCATAAGGTGGGTGCCAGTGGCCATGGGATGGCCGCAGTGGCCCGAGGTGCCCAGAGCAGAGACAGTGGCACAGACCAAGGCCACATAGCGCCCGGCGCTCACTCACCTTCTGGACCGGCCCCGAGGCCCCAAGCACAGAGTGCTGCCTGCCTTGGGCTGGAACACCAGGGGTCTGACTGGGCGGCAGCAGCTGGTTACCTGTGGAATGAGATGGCTGTTTCTCCTCGTTGCCCAGTGGTGGGAGCAGTTCGTGGCAGTGCAGTGATCACCATCCCGGGCCTCAGGCTGTCATGCTGCCAGGCTCCGGCCCCCTCTTCTCCGCCCCACAGTGGGACTGCCACAAGAGTAGGGCTCAAAGCGACACTGTGCAGCAAGTGGGAGCTGGTCCCCACGCCCCGCAGGATGGCAAGATGGCGGCGCGTGCCCATCTGTCCTCCGTAAAGCAAGATGGCCACATCTGTGGGCCTAGGCAAACTGCTGCCTGATGCACCCACCCTGGGGTAGCGCTGCCAAAACGCGTCTGTTCCGCTGCCCTGATGGGTCGCTGCTGCGGTGTTCATAGCAAATGACCCAGACCGAGGGGGGAGGGAGAATGTGGCCGGCCCTCCGAGAGGGGCCCCGCCGGACGCCAAGATGGCGACCGATGCACTTCCGCCCACACTTCTGGCCCTGCCCACGTTGCTCACCTGGATTGGCCCCAGTGGTTGAGCATCACATTCTGCTCATTCTCCTGGGCAGCGGGGAGAGGGACGCGGGTAGGGGCACCTGCACCGGTCAGCATGGAAGACTGTGCTCGCCTGGACTCTTAGCCGCTGGGACTGGCTGGCATGGTTTGGGGCGGGGCCGTCGGGGGGAGCAGCTCCTCAGGTGGAGCGGGTGGGGGCAGCTCCCATAGTGAGACCGGTGCGTCTGACAACCAGGTCCCTGCGGGTCTGGACGCTCTTTCCATCCGCCCTCGGTGCTCTGGCGCTGGCCTGACAAGCCCATGGCTGTTGGGGCAGGAGGGGCAGCAGGGAGTCAGGGAGGGGAGGGGCGTGCTGGGCGGGGCTGGGGCAATGGTTCTTGGGAGGCTTTTTCCTTCCCCACCAGGATTAAGAAGTCCCTTCTCTGGAACTGGCTTCGGATCCAACCACACAATCCCTGTCTGTGTGCAGAACTCTTGCCCTGGTCTCACGCCTGGCAAAGATTTCTTGCTTTGACCAAACTTTAGTCAGGCTCCTGAACCTTCTTGTAGGCCTGTCTGTACACTTCCTTGTAAAATCCAGTTTTAGCAAGAACCTTGCTAATTCAGTTTAACCAGAACACCCACCCGTATGTCTGATCACCATCGAGATCTGCTCAGGCTCCTCCTCCTCCTCCACCATCCCTCAGGTGGTGTCTGATCACTCTGGCCTCTCTTTGGTAAGAATCCTGTTAGGTCAGGTTAGCCAGAAACCCCAACACTTGTTTTTTCTCTTAGTAATTTTCCATCCTGTGACCCCCACCATGCTGCCTGGCCATGAATTCCCACTTGCCCATGCTGCATTCAGAGTAGAGTCCAATCTCATTTCTCCCCCGCTGTGAATCCCATCACGGTGGTCCCTACGTATCACAGTGGTTCTGAATAAAATATGCCTTACCATCTTTGACAGGTGTCATTAAATAATTTTTCTTTAAAACCTCCAACCACAACAAAAACCCAGACCAGGCTCCTTTCCTTGCTCCCTCAAGCCATTTCAGAGCTACTTCAGATTCTGGCCCTGCTCTCCTCAGAGACCTCTATTATGCGAGTCATAAGACTTTTCCTAACTTTGGTGCGTGTGTGGAGGGGGGCACACACCAACATCAGTCTCTCCATGGGAACCCCAGCACTTGCCAGTGAGCAGTCATATTTTGAAAGGAATCTCTTTCTCTGAGTGGTAGGTCTCAACAGTGGACTCAAAATATTCAGTGAACCATGTTGTAAACAGATGTGCTGTCACATCCTTGTTGTTCAATTTGAGCATTGACTTTAACTTCAAGTCAGCAGATGCATTATGTCTAACAAGAGAGTGAGCCTGTACAAAGGCCCTAGGATGTGGATCGGAGGGAGAGGGGAGAGAACAGGATCAGTTAGAGGACCAGAGGTCAGAATGTGAGACAGGATTTGGAGAAGGAGCCAGAGCAGTCAGTAACAGCACAGCAGCCAGGTCAATGCCCCGCACACCATATCTGGGAGTCAGGACCATCTCCTAATTGCAGTCAGTGGCAGAGCCCCATTTCTGGTTGGATCTCTTGGGGGACAAGAAGGCAGTGTCTTACCACATCTGTCTGTCCACGTCTACCAGACCCTGGCCAGGGAGTGTGAAGAGCTGATGCAGAAGTACCTGCACCTGCTGCAGATCATGGAGACGAGAAGACAGTAGCCAAGCAGCTACGGCAGCAGATCGAGGATGGGGAGATCAATATCGAGTGGCTGAAGGCAGAGGTGACTGCTGGCTAGGGGTGCAGAGGAGGCTGGCCAGGGGGCCCAGGGCACAGGCCAAACACCTCACACTCTGGGCTCCTGCAAGATCGGGGGGGCACATGATGGGCAGGGGGACCAGCTTCCAGCCACAGCTATGCCAGCCTAGAAACTTAAATTTAGTGATGCTGGCAGAGTGGGAAGGGCCTTAGCCAGATCTGAGTTCAGATCCTACCTCTGCCACTTGACGGTTGCAACCTAGAGTACATCCCCCCATCATCTGTGCCTCAATTCCTTCATCTATAAAGCAGCCTTTTTATACTTGCCTGATAAAGTTGTGAGGATTGAGTGAGGTTATTTATGGGCGAGTTTTTAATTACTCTGCTGATGACCACATTGACTAAGCATTCCCACATTATCAGCTGAAGTGTCCGGGGACACAGAGTTACTGGTGAGTCATCACAGTGTGGGCTGCTGGCTAAGTTCTAAGCAGTCGTTCCCTCTGCCTGTCATAAGAGCTCCTACAGGGGCTTGCCGGGCATCAGTCTGGAGGCCACGCTGTTCCTAGGTTAAGGCTTCTAGAACTTCACTACTCAAAATGTGGTCCATGAAGCAAGAGCATGTTAGAAATGCAGAATCTCAGGCCCTGCACAGACCTCCAGAATCAGAATCTGCACTTTCACAACATCCCAGTCGATTGCCATTTACATTAAAGCTTGGGAGGCGCTGGCTCTCTGTCCCTTAGATGCCCCTCACCAGCTGTCTACCCCAGCGCCGAATGATGTGATTGCCTCTCCCCCCCTCATCTCACCAGTGCGCATCAGATGCTCAGAGCAATTTGGCCACATCACATAAGGACCGTGGACTCTGAGCTGAGGATGGGAAAATGGAAACAGATTCTAACCAGGGTTGGCTGCATGATTTGTAGGGCCTGATGCAAGGGAAAAATGCAAGGCCTTGGGTGGAGTCGGGGAAGTCAACCTCCCCTTCTCACAGCCCACCAACCCACCCATGGCAGACAGGCAACCCCCCAATATCAACCTTCAACCTCCTCTAAACTCTGTGCCATGATACACTTGGTACCTAGATGAGGGGTGGGCAAGATGCCCCTGCTGAGTCACCCACCTAGTGCCCAGGCATTGTCTCCTTGCCTTGCCCTGAGACAGGATCGGGTGTTCACTGCACCCGCCATTTATGCACCTACCCCAAGGCCCCTGCAGAAGGTGGAGGGTGACTCACTGTGGAATGTGAGTCTTCCTGGCTGACTCCACCCATTTGCTCCCAGACAGAGGATAGAGGAGGTCATGGGTTCTGGGGGTGCCGGCATGTGAGGAGCAAGCAGCTGAGACACCATCCCAGGGAGGCAACAGTAGGCAGGAACACATGAGGGCTGAGGCTCCAAGCCCCTGGGGTGTGCTCCATTGTTCCATCAGATGTTTCTCATGAAAACAAATTCAAAGAGAAATAATAACTTCAAGGTTGCAACTGCAGAACTTGAAGCCCCAAGCATGGGGCCTTCTGAGCACAGGACTCCATCACACGCCCTTGAAGCCAGCTCTGCCTAGAATGTTCAACGCTCTGAAGTTGCTAATTCCACCTTATGGTGCCGCTGTCAAGCTCTGAACTAATGATCACATCAGCTTGAAACTTGAGCTTGAACAAAAGTTTCAGATTCCACACACCTCCTCTACACTGCAGCAGGCACTGTCAGAGATGCTTTCTTAGTCAGTCCCCATAACCATCCTCATAGGTTGGAACGAGGAAGCAGGCTCAGAGAACTCAAGGCACCTGACCAAGCTCACACAGCTGGGAGGTGGCAGAGCCAGGACTAGAACCCAGGTCTGTGTGTCTGCTTGCCAGTCTTGCCACTCTACTTGTGGGTCCTGGGATCGGGGCTTGTCCCATGTCTAAACCATCTAGTTCATTCTGAGATCTATCCTAGCCCTACACATAGCCCTGAAACCAAGCTGAGTCCTTGCTAAGGACGAAGGAATAGGTCTAAGGACCAGTACCAGGTTACTGGCTTCATGATCAAGGGGGTCATTCACTCACTCACTCATTCTCTAACTGCCTAAAATCTGCTGACCACTGCCTCATCCTCTTCCCCAGGCTCCTCTTACCCCATCACTCGGGGCTCCAGCCAGTGTCCCCGGTCATGAGCTGTGCACACCTTGGCCTTTGCATATGCTGGGGCTTCTGTATGGAGTGCCCCTTCCACCCCCACGCTTCCCTGCCTGGTGGAATCCTACCAAGCTCAAATGCCTCCTCCTGGGGACTCTCATCCCAGAATGTGCTCCATGACCCCTGCTGCCACAGCTTTCCCACCCTCAGCATGCCATGGCAGAGCCGGCTCCTCAGGTGTCTGTCCCTCACCTGGTCTGGTGGGACTTCCTTGAAGGCAGGGGTGTCCTTTATCACTCTGTCCCTTCTGCCTCGCACATAGTAGGTACTCTGTAAGGACTTGATGAATGAATGGACATCAGATTCTGTGGGAGGCAGCAAAGAGATGGAAGCTTCTAGCCTTAAGGTCTGATTGTGGTAGAGTGTGATGGGCACCATAATATAGTTTGCAGTGTGAACCCAGGTAGAAAACGAGTCATTTTATGGCCAAAGAAGGTATGGGTTCATATCGCATATGGCCTTGAAAGTTTTCGGGGGTTGGTAGGCCAGAGAAGGGGTGGGTGCAAAGGGCAGGGCCCTCTCTGGTGCTGGAGAGCACAAAACTGGTCAGTTTTGGTGAAAGTGTGTGTGTGTGTGTTTGTGTCAGCGTGGCAGCAGAGGCCTTTGTGGTGAGAATTAGGAGCAACGTTTCCAACTGAGTATATTACTCTCCAGGGAAAACGATATTTTAAAGTAAGGCTTTTTTTGTGTGTGTGTGAGGAAGATAAGCCCTGAGCTAACATTCATGCCAATCTTCCTCTTTTTGCTGAGGAAGACCAGCTGTGAGCTAACATATATTGCCAGTCCTCCTTTTTCTCCCTAAAGCCCCAGTACATAAGTGTATATCACAGTTGCACATCCATCTAGTTGTCGTATGTGGGACGCCGCCTCATCATGGCTGGACGAACGGTGCGTCAGTGCGCACCCGGGATCCGAACCCGGGCCACCAGTAGCGCAGCGGGTGCACTTAACCACTAAGCCATGTAGCCGGCCCCTAAGTAAGACTTTGCAAGATCAGCTTGGTAAACCTTTCTGGCTGTAGTCTTTCTCTCTCTCTCTCTCTCTCACTCCCTCACTCACTCACTCTCACTCTCTCTCTCTCTCTCTCTCACACACAAACACACACACACACACACACACGCACACCCTGCAGAGCAGAGGGCACTTGTATGTTCTGGATGGGCTCCAGGAAGTTGAAACAGAGCCCATTTCCCAAGAAGTAGGCCATCAGGTAGGCAGGAGGCGCTGAGGAGCCAAGTAAGTGATGAATGATGCCCGTGACAAAGACAGAGGGTCATAGAATGTCAGAGCTGGGAGGGATCTGAGAACTGAGAGGTCCACAGAAGAGGAAAGGACTTATCCAAGGTCACTCCAAGGTCACTTCCAGCGCTGGAATCCAGGCTTAACTTTGGGTCTCCTGGCTGTAGATCCGTGGCCTGTGCCTGCCACACACGTTATTCCTTCCTTGCTGGGGAGACGGGCCATATAAAATGTGCATATTCAGGAAACACTGTGTCACCTGATAGCCAGAAAACTTCCTCAAGCCCCATCCCACGTATTCCTGAGGATTTTCAGGGTCTTCCATTTTCCTGGCCACATCTGGCTTCCAATTCTGCTCTCCTGGCTTCTTGTATCACTTCTCACAGTGCCAGTCTCCACTCAGTCTTGACTGCTCCTTACCCCCTTGTGGTCGCTCCATGTGTCCGTCAGGTGGAGCTAGATTCTGCTGCAATTACAAACAGCCCCCAAGTCTCAGAGGCTTAAAACAACAAAGAATGCTTTCTCTCTCACACTGTGTGTCCATTGTGTGTTCTGCTCCACAAAATTCTCACTCAGAGTCAGGGACACAGGCTGACGGGGCTCCCACCATCAGGAAATTCACCAATCCCAGGGCAGGGGAAGGAACGTGGCAAATGATGCCTGACAACTCTGCTCAAGTTTTATTGGACACAGCGAGTCACATGACCGCACCCGACTTCAGGGCCCTGGGCAGTACAGTCCTGCCCTGACCCAGGAGGAGAACCAGAGTATCCAGGAAAGCCCTAATGACACCCAGCTGGCTCCTCCTTCACTCCCCAAGCCCTCAACATGGGCCAAGTATGGACCAGACTTTCTGAAAGGCTTAGATGCACTCGAGGGGGTTTCCAGTACTGAAACAGAAAACAGCTGAAAGCTGAATAGAAGACATCCTTGCCCTCCTGTCACTCAGCCTTTCCTGCTACAGGGATTTCTTGCTGACCTCCTCTCCTCACGCTGGCCTCTCTCCACACTCTCCCAACTGTCATTTTGGTGGTGGTGGGGGTGTTCATAATCCCTTTATCTGCCAAGACCCTCGCCTTACATCCAGTGATGTGCTGGAGCTGGCTCACACCAACTTGCAAGTCGGTTGTGAAATTTTCAAGAATCTTGCAAGCTTGTTATTCACTCTTTGGTAGCTTAAAATGGGCCAAGGTAGGAATGTTTACAGCATGGAAATTGGCCAGTGCTACCAGTCAGAGTTTTTCTTTCAGAGAGCTGGTCATTAATCCTTTACCAATATACCCTTGTCTACACCTTTTTTCAGGATCAGCTAAATACTTTGCTGGGCCCAGTGCAAATTGAAAATACAGGGCTCTTAAGAATTTCAAGGCAACAACAGCAGAGCCTTAAACCAGGCATTAGACCCTTCTTAGCAGGCTGTGCACAGGTCAGACATCGAGGACACTGGCCCTGTCTCTACTCCCTCTATACCCTCTACACTCAGAGCCCCCACCAGCAGCCAACTCTCCCTAGAGGTAAGGGGAGATCACACCCAAACAAAAGCAAAGTTATTAAGCAAAACTGTCCAGCTCTGCTCAGTCTCTTCTCTCCCATCTAAAGAGTCCTCTTGGGCTTCATCTTTTGTAACCAAAAAGCTACAAGGACCATCTAAAACAAAGGGAACATCCTCTTCTGAGAAGAATCCTTCCCTCCTCTAGAATCCTCAGTTTGGCACCATTTCATTGTTTTAATAGTTATTTTTCTCCCATTTATGATTGGAAGTAAGTTGGGACGGCTCAGGCAGCCCAAAGGGAAGGGTAGGAATTTAGAGGTGGTCATGGTATTTTCCTGGCTTGGGAGCACTCAGAATCCTGGAAGGCTGACTCTGCAAGAAACTGCACAGATCTTCAGTTCAGGGTTTGTAGTAAAACTGTAGCCTTGGGATCATGTTTACAAACCAACTTTGACATGGAGAGGGCCACCTTGACCCTCCCCAGGCAGCCTCTCTGCAGGGCCCACTCCATGCCTTGAGTCCTGTTTCCCATGTTCCTCCTGCCATCCCCACCCCTGCTGCCCTGAACTCAACACCCTGTTGTATTCTGCATCTTTGTTCACATCATCCCTTCTGCTCCAATTCCTTCTATACTCTAGCACACATGTTGAGTTTCTTTTTTTTTTTTTTGTGAGGAAGGTCAGCCCTGAGCTAACATCCATGCCAATCTTCCACTTTTTGCTGAGAAAGACTGGCCATGGGATAATATCTGTGCCCATTTTCCTCCACTTTTATATGGGACACAACCACAGCATGGCATGACAAGCGGTGCATCAGTTTGGATCCCGGGCCACCAGCAGCGGAGCTCATGCACTTAACTACCACAGCACGGGGCCAGCCCAATTGGGCTCCTGTTTTGTCCTTCAAAACCTCTGAGTAGCACTTGTGGATTCCATGGTGAGACCCTCCCACTGCATTAGGGGCCCACCTCTGTTCTGGCCTCACCTTGTTGGAGTATAAGTTACCTCTGTGGGTTTCTGACCCTTTTCTTAGGCTGGAAACTCCTCCAGTGAAGGGATCTGACTTATCCCCCTCTGGCTGTCTCACCCATGCCCAGCATGGTGCCACCACACGAACTCCATCAGGACATGCTGACAGGATTGGCACAAAGGGAGACAGAGATGGGCATCTCTTAGGCTTGGAAGAGGCCAGAGGGAATGGAGAAGGAAGGAGAGAGAACTGAGTTGTGTGGCAGCTGTTTGAAAAACAGGAAGTACAGAGATCTTTAGCAAAACCTTGACTGCTAACAAAAGAGAGAAAACCATGGACTAATTCCTCCATCAATGACTGCACCGACTAAATGCATTCTGGATTAAAGACACTGTCTCCAGAGAGGGGACTGTGGTGGGGCAGGAGCGAACGAGCAGTGCCGCCGAGGGATGCGGCAAATGAGGGTTTGCCTCTGATGGGCCAAGAAGGCCAGACTGTGGGATGGCAAGTGGGCAGGGCTCAGCTGAGACGCCCGACATTGAGCCAGGTTGGGTAGCCAGAGCTGGACTCTAGCCAGCGAGTTGGGATAATAAGCCGAATTCCCAACTCTCCGTGGTCATCATTGACAAAGGTCAACTGAGCAGGCCTTGGACGTCAGCCAAGCCAACCTGGATCCAAAGCAAATGCATCCTCAGAAGGAACCTTCAGGATAAGAGAAAGGCTGTCTCTGTGATCTCAGAGGGGCTGGGGTTCCTGCGGCCATCCTGACATTGGCTCCTAGCAGGGGTGGGCCGTGGCCCAAGGCTTCTGCAAGGTCTCCAAGCTCACAGCTCTCCAGAGCATTGCCCACCCAGCACAATCCTTAAATCAGACTCCCAGACTGCCAGTGTTGCCTGTGCAGGCAGCAGAGCATCTGACCTGACTGCATCTGGTTTTTGCTCTGGTCCCAGGGGAGTAGATGTCTTGTAGATGCCTCTGAGAAGAGCGCCATCAGTTTTACGTACAGACTACATTTACCCACACACCCACACCCACACGCATACCCCACAATCCTAAAGAGAAAAGGCTACCACGTGCAAATCCCAGAACTGGCAAAGAGAGCAGACTGGCATGGGGGTGATGAAATCAGGGCAGTGAGGGTGCTGGTTGGGCATCCACGTGTCTCTGAGCTCTCCATGAGCCTGTGTGTGAGTCCCTTAGTTCTTTAGAGTTCAGATCCAAGAACAGCCATTATTTCATGTGCCTAGGTTCTCAGAGAATGGAAAAAATAGAAAAGCTTGCATTGACACTGAATATTTCTCCATTAGATATTTTCAGCCGCTCTTCAAGCACAGGCTGGTGTAGTTTTAGCAACCCGGAAGTGGAGAGTGGCTAACTGTCCCATTTTGCTTTCAAAGTGCTCCATTCCGTCAATTGTCAGAGCCCATTCATCCTGTGCTTCAGCAAGTGGCCTTGAGGGGACAAAGCCACATGCCCTGGAAAGGGAGGGGAGCTGGCTCTGTGGCATGTTTGTGATTTCCTGAGCTACTATCTTTGGACGTGTGCCACACAGCTCAAGTGTGTCTCTGTGCCCACTAAGCACGTTCCACCCCTGCTCTTGTTGTACTGAGAGAGTGAGACCCCAAGGTGGGGGTTTGCCCTCAGGGCACAAACTGCTGGGAGAGGAGACAGCCCCGTGGCAGCTCACAGAAGAGGAAAGCACCAGGGGACTCCAACACCCAAAGTGCTGGGTCATCATAGAGGGAGGGAGCAGAGAGCACACGTGGAGAATGGGACTAGGGAGGGGCATCTGATGTGGCAGAGAAAGACAGAGACCACTGCAGGGATATGAGGACAGGCTCCTACGCTGGGGCTGCCCTGACTCCCGGGGGCTTCACGCTTTCTCTCTGGGTCTGTTTTCCTGTCTACAAATGGGGTGCACGACAGAGTCCCTTTGGCTTCCCCTCTGTCGTTCAGCTCAAACACCAGACACATTGGGGTGGTTCCCAGGTCTCCAGGGTGGTAGGAGCTGAGGGTGATGAACAAGAACAGAGGAGGAACAGTTGGGAGGGGAGGGGGCTGCAGGAAGTCTCTCTGGTATCCTTACAGCTCATCCTGAGGGAGGAGACTCGGGCTGTGTTCTGGAGCTGGCTGGCTGGGGAGCATGGGCGGGGAAGAGGGTGCTGGGAGGGGAGCCACGGCAAATGTGGCTGCCAGGGGTGCTCAGAGGCCCATTACCCAACCTGGTGCTAAGCTGCCAGTGAGAAGGCATGATACCCAGGGATCTTTAGGTGGTGACAGGGCATGTGCTTGGGAGAATCTGGGTGTTTTTGCTTTTCTAAGTTGTCCCCACAAAAGGGGGTGGTCGAGAGGTAGTCTTTACTGAGCAACTTCTCTGTACCAGGCCCTCAAATTGTCCCATTACTTACAGGAGTGACATCATTTCACCTTCATATTTTACAGGAAAGACCTGAGGTTCAGAGATATTAGGCATCTTGCTGGAGGTCACACAGCTGAGAAGCAGGATAAGGTGGATTTGAGCCTGATCTGTGTGGGTCTCAAGCCCTAGCTCTTTTCACATCATCAGTGGCATTTCCTCTGAATTCTCCAGAGCCCTGAGTTCCTCTAAGATCCCTTGGGGTCACCGCAGCAGGTGGACACTGAGGGTGCCAGGAAGGCTGGCAGCGAGAGCAGCTCCCGTCCTCTGCCAGCTTCTGGGGCGTGTGATCCATGTTTAGAAAAGTCTATGTTTGGTTTAGTGCTCTGCTGTCACCATCTTGAAATTTTGTCATTTTTTAAGAAGGGGTCCTGCATATTTTCTCTGCAGTGGGCCACAAGTTACATAGTCCATCCCGCTGATGGTGTTTTCACATAAGGTGTCACTTGAGAAAGGCTGCTCGAGTCCCACCGGTGGTGGCAGCCCCTGCCCTCTCCCTAGTCCCCTCAGCTCTGCTGGACTTGTGGGCGAGGTCTTGGAGGGGCAGGAACTCCGTGGCCGGAGCTTACCCTGTGGTTCCTCTGTCAGTGAGGCCATCGTGTGTTTGCACCAGATCTTGACCAAGGCCTGAAGACCTGCATCTCCAGCTGGCCCTCTGGGATCTGGGTGAGGAGGCAGCCCTGGTAGAGGTCCCCAGCCCCACCTGCACCAAAATCCACCTGAGAAGTCCCTCTCCAGGGCCCACTCCTCCAGGCTGGCAGCTCTTCCATCCTCCCGGGGTGTAAAACACACCTTAAAACACACAGAATCCCTCAGAGGGAGCAGAAGAGGAAAGACAAGTTGGCAAAAGCTGTTTTTCTAGGAGGAAGTGATATATTTTTAGTTCCTTATCTACTTTTCCCTTTTAAAAATTATGTATATGAACCCATTTGAGAAAATTTGACAATCTAGAGAATCAGAAAATGTTCAAAGCTATACCAACCATAGTTCTCCTTCCCAAAGATAACCACTGTAAACACTTTGTTGTGTTTTCTTCAAATTTTTTTCTATGCACAGACCTTGGGATGTTCCCCCCGCTTTATTTACATAATATCACATATATGAATGTTGAATTTGAATCTTGATGTGTTTGTTTTTTTACTTAACATTATAGCACAAGTGTTTTCTCATGCTGAAAGTATGCTTTTTGATGGCTGTATGATCCTCCAGTACCTGTGAGCATGCCATCATCCATGCAGCCATCTCCCATCATTGGTTCTTAAAGTTGTTGCAAATTTTTGTTACTAGAAACACTCATCTCTGCAACTGAAATGTTCCTATGAGAGAGCGTCTCCTTGGGACAGGTTTCCAAAAGTAGAATGACTGAAACAAAAGGTAGAAGCACGGTCAAGGCTCCCACTCCTTCCACCCTGCGTCACTGCTCTCTGAGCTGACTGCAACGCCCTGACGGCCCCGAGGGCTGCACAGTAGGACCACCTGCATCGCGCCTCTCCCACACTGAGTGTGACATTTTCTTGTTCACTTCCCTAAGTCAGAGAGCCCCGCTTTTCCCCCAAGGTCACAATGGGAAGAGGCCCTAGAAAGACGAGGTCTGCACTTCCTGTAGTTGTGTGGGTGATGGTGCCGTCCCATGGGTAGTGGAATGCCCTGTGTAAGCTCCCACTTAGAGTTTATTGCAAAGGAGGCATGTTTTTCTTTAATGGAGTTTATAAGCAGAGGTTTCAGTGGACCCATCCCTGCCAATCAAGTACTGAAGGGCAGGTTTGGGGAGATTGGCTGGGCTTTCGGGAGCTGGAAGGCAGGGTATTGTGTTTCCAAGAGGTTGGGACAGAGCAGGCCAGCAGCAGACCCAAGTTGCTGAGCCTGGGGAGGTGTGGAAGGACAGGGACAAATGGATAAAGGGACAGACAGCTCAAGGGACGTGACTCGGGAGGGCATGTCTTGTGGAGGGAAGCCCTGGAATGGAGGACTCAGGAGACCTGGTTCCAGGCCAGCTACTGACTCACCTTATGACCTCGGATGAGTCACTTCTGTCACTGGTGGGGCACACTGGGAGGGAGGCCTCTTGGGGGAGCCAGGGCTGAGGGGGATGTGGAGCTGCAATTCAGTGACCACAGAGGCCTCAGCTGAACCCCCAAAACTCCGGAGCTGGGTAGCCCTTCAGACCCTTCAGGCGGCGAGGCACACCACAGCACCCACAACAGCCCTCTCCGACCTTCCAATACACAGGTGTCAGACAAGATGGGGCCCCATCTCTATAAAGATCTGTGACTCTGATGGTGTCCTGATGCCTGGGGCCAACTATCTGGCCCTGGATAGGGCAGTGGTGCCAGAATCATCCTCAAAGTCAAGGGTGTCTCTGGGTGGGAGCTCTGAACTATGTCTCAACCTCTGTGGGTGGGGTTGGGTGACCAAGGGCTTGTGGAGCCACTCCTCGTGCAGACCCATTAGACATCCTGCTGCCCATGGTCAATTTCTATCAGGAGTTGGTCTCCAGCTACCAGTACAGCCTGCAGATCCTGGCCCACTGCAAGCAGAACAGTGACTTTGACAAGCTGCTGAAGCACTATGAGGCCAAACTGACTGCAAGGAGAGAGTTCTGGAGATCTTCCTCACTGACCCCATGTTCCAGCTGACACCTAGCCCTGTCCTTGAGGGCACATGCCTTGGGAGCCTTCTGGGGGTCCATGGCAGTGAGGGCCCCAGCTGGGAACAAGCCACAGCTGGGGGCACCATGGAGCCATGGCCGGGAGAGCCCAGACCCTAACAGGCCCCAGCTCTGAGCTGCCTGGAGAATGGGGTTAGGGCCAGCCCTTGACCCAGCAGACCGCAGGGTTGTCCAGCTCCACAGAGCATGCAGTGTGGGAAGGTGAGCGGGAGCTCCTGGTACTGAGCCCACCTCCAGGCCCTTTCTCCTGCTGGCTTAGAGCATCAAGATCTGGGCTCTTGCCCCAAACAAGACCCTGGAAGATCCTCCACATTAGAGTTGAGATCAGAAGTGCTGTGGGTGTCCGTCCTCATCCCTGCTCATGAGAGTGCTGGTTGCTGAGAGAACCATTCTCCGTCCACTTGGTCACTCTCTCTCCCTCTCTACATTGCTGTTTTCTCTCTGACTTACTTCATCACTGTCTCTCTCCTTGCCTCTGTCCCTGTCCCCCTGCCTCTCCCTGCCGCAGATTCCCAGGCACATTCTGACACTGCATGAGCTCCTGGCCCACTTTTCACGAGCACATAGAGCCAACAGACTGGACGATGCCAGGGCTAAACTGGGGGAGCTGTCTGGGTGAGCCCGGCTCCGGGGTGCCCCCATCAGTGGAAAGGCCAGGGCTAAGGATGCTCCCCAGCAGGAGTTTCCTGAGCCCCAGATGCTAAAATATCATGTTCAGGTTAGGATCCCAAGCGGTGGTGGTTGGGGCACCCCCAGCTTGCCCCACCTGGAAGCAGGGTCTCCGGAGCAATCTGAGGAGTTCACAGCTCAAGCTCAGGGGGCAGTTGGTGGGATGGTGTGGGTGGTGTGCTGTCCCTGGCACAGATGGGGTTTGAGGAAGGGCCCTGGGCACTCACGTGGGCCCATCTGCCAGAACAGGGATCCGCCCAGGGACTCGCAGACACTCTGCCAACTTCCCCTGTTCTCCAGTGTCAGTGTCTCACAACCTGTGGTATAGGAGCCCCAGAGGGAGTCCTGGCTGATGGGCCTTCATGTGCCCAAGGGTGCAGTCACAGCGGGCAGTGTCATGGATGGACAAACGCCTGACTTTTCCAGTGTCAGAGGCCCCAGCCCTCTGGTCAAGGCCCCTCCGCTGCCCCTCATTCAGTCTCCAAAGCCCAGGGGGATCCTTCCTCTGCCGGGGCAGAAGCAGAGAGACCAGGGAGGAGGCGCCTACAACAGCCCAGGCAGCAGTTGACGGTGGCCTGCACCAGGTGGTGGCAGTGGAGGTGAGGAGGAGGTTCAGATTCGGGGTGTGTTTTGAAGATGGAACCAACAGGAGTTTCTGATGCATTAGATGTGGGGAGAGAGAAGATGGGAGGCAAGAGTGATTCGACAGTTTTTGGCTGAGCAAGCAGAAGGTTGGAGTTGCTGCTAACCAAGATGGAAAAACTGGCAGGATGGGCAGGTGTGGAGGGGAAATCTTTCTTGCTTCACTGGATCTTGACTGGGGGCATGTTGAGCTTGAGATGGACAACAGTGGTGGAGGGGACAAGATGGAGGAGGGCGTTTGAGTCTGAAGTGTAAGGGAGTGAGCCATTCAGGAGCCATCAGCTCGAGATGGTATTTAAAGTCACAAGACTGGTGAGATCACCAAGGGAGTAGGTTTAGGCAGGAACGAGGTGCGTACCAAGAGCTGAGCCCTGGGGTCTGCACCTTATGGAGGCTAAGAGATGATGAGCAGCCTTGTACTCAACGATGGGCTGCCAGAATCTGCAAAGGAGGGTCGGTCTGCAGCATGTAGGATCCAGTACCCAGCCCTGCCAACCACTCAGTGCCCTAAATGGCTTCCCGAGCCCAGCAAAAGGCAGCCAGTAGGGCCACGTCTCCCAGCTGGGCAGAGGGAGGACCAGGCTGGACTAGGGCAGGGCACAGGCCGCGGAGTGGGGGTTCATTCAGGGAGCAGATGTAATCAGTGTGTTTGTAGACTAACAAAAACCATTGTGGAGTGGAGACCCCAGTCCTCTCATGACCCAAGGAGCCAAATCCTGCACACTTCCCCAAGGAGAAGACTTGGGACTCCAACGAGGCTCCTCATCCCTGTGGCATGCCCTGTACCGGTGCGGGCCATAGCAAGGAAGGCACATGAGTGCCAAGGCATTTATCCTAAGATCCCGATCCCCTTTCCCGAAGCCTACTCATCTGATCACCTGATCCCCTGCATCTGGCCTGAACACACCCCTAGTGGCACAGAGGAGGGTTTTCCTATAGCCCTGACAGCAGCCCTTTCATCCTCCTCTCTCTCTCCCTTGGGGGACTGAGGAAAGCTCCCAGCCCTGCAGGAAGCCATCAGATAACAAACCCTCCCTGGCTGTGCTCAGAAACACTCCTGCCCTGGGGCTGACTCTCTCCTACCTCTGGCCTTTGTCCCGCTTTTTCTCCTGAACCTCATCTCTTGGGCTCACTGTAACCCAGGTTGTCAATTCCAGCTGCCCCGGTAGACTGCGGCCCTGGGAACTCCTCCCCAGCTGCGTGGACGGTGTGGCTTTCAGCACAAAACCCAGCCGGGGCTGGCAGGGGTCCTGAGCAGCTGCAGCTGGCACTTGTCTAACAGTGAAACTAGTGTTGCTACTGTGGGATCGCCCCCTTGTTTGTAGCAAATACAGCCCTCCTCAGCAAAATCTCCACCATCGTCAAAAGAAATGGTTCTGTTTACCTTTGCTAACTTCCAAAAATGAATCCCTATCCAGGGAACTAGCATATCCTTGAATGGTGCCTCCCTGTGCCCCGACCCTTCCAGAAGAGGGCTAGGGACTGGGCTGCTGAGAAGAGCATTGCTGGGAGGGAGGGACTGAGGATTCTAAGGAAGAGACTCCATCTCCATGCCACAGTCTGATAGCCAGAAAACAACGGGTAATAATAGTTGGATAATAACACCTTTGCAACCAGTGATACTAGCAACAGTGATCACGGCCCTTTACTCAAGCACCTGCCGTGTGTGCTGGGCCTGAGGTCAGCACGTGAAATGCATTCTTTTCCATCCTCACTCCGACATTCTACAGGTGAGCACACTGAGGGTCAGAGGGGCCCAGTAATTGGCTCATCGCTGAGTTCGTTAATCACCGATCCAGCTCGACCAGTGTCATCTCTCTTTGCTGGGAGGGTTAAATTGGACAGTGTCTACTAGAGAACTTTGGAAGCCATGCATATTAAGCAGCCCTCTTGGTGATCTGGTCGTGGTTGTAGAATTTGAGGCATCAGCAGACAAATAAGACATTTGTGCTTTTCTTGGAGTAAGTGGGGTACTTTCTCCAGATGCTCATCCCCACAAAATTACTATCTTCCTAAGACTTCTGAAAACCCACCAAGGCTCTTAACAAAGTTGGCAACTCACAGGCCTCTTTTCCAACGAATGTTATTTGTTTGTGTGTGAGGAAGATCAGCCCTGAGCTAACATCCACGCTAATCCTTTTGTTTTTTTTTTTTGGCTGAGGAAGACCGGCTCTGAGCTAACATCTATTGCCAATCCTCCTCCTTTTTTTCCCCAAAGCCCCAGTAGATAGTTGTGTGTCATAGTTGCACATCCTTCTAGTTGCTGTATGTGGGACGTGGCCTCAGCATGGCCGGAGAAGCAGCGTGTCGGTGCGCGCCCGGGATCCGAACCCGGGCCGCCAGTAACGGAGCGTGCACACTTAACCGCTAAGCCACGGGGCCGGCCCCACCACCAATGCTATTTTTAAAAAGCAGTTAAATGGCGCCACCTCCTGGAGGAGGGGTGTTGCGGCAGTCAGAACAGGACAAATAGGAGAGTTGTCCTTATTCTCACATTAAGGGACAAGGTGTGTCTTGCTCCCACCAAACATGCTGGAGCCTACGGGAGTCAGACTTTCATTGAGCCAGCTGGATTGCCAGGTGCTCCAAAACTAAGCCATTCCAGGACCTGAACATTAAGGAAGCAGCTATATAACATGCATTGAGGGAGGGGTGGAGACAGTAAATGCAAAGGCCCTGAGGAAGGATGGGTGGGTGGAGTTCTATGGATGGAGATAAGGCCAGTAGTGGTGTGGGGGGCAGAGTAATGAAGAAAGGTTGTTTCCTATACTCCTGTCCTCCCAGTTTTGCCGTCTCAGTTCCACGTGGTTCAAACTTTTAAATCAGACCTGCTTTCTAGCTGTTAATCTCCATTTCCATTTCCAACACCTGTCTCCTTGGGCTATGAGAAGGATGATGTGATACCATGCCCATAGAGTGCCCGGCAGAGCGGGCATTCAATATGCATGCTCTCTCCCCCTTTGTGACCACAGGCTCCACCTGAGAATCCTGGGTGCCGGGCCTTCTTCCTAGGTCTGGCCAGACGCCCGGCATTCCCTTCTCCCTGAGAGACGGGGGCAGCCTGTCTCTGACATTTTCTGTCCTGACAGGATAATGTACAATGAAGTAAACAAGACAAAGAGCATCCAGGAAAACATAGCCATGGAGGGCATGATTGTCGAAGGCTGTGAGACCCTCCTGGACACCAGCCAGACTTTTGTGAGATGGGGCATGGCACCCTGCCTCCCCCAAATCTCAAGGTAGACCCCAGCAGTGGTGGCACTTGGGGACACCACCAGTTCGTTTGGCTACTATGTGCCAAAACCTGCCAGCATGATTGTGGAGTATTCCAGGGCTGCTGGAAGAATGTGACAGCTGTATGTAGATGTCGGTATCTGCACACATGGATGCAGATATTACTGGTTTTCACAGTTCCCTTCTCTCCAGATGTACACATGATTCTTCCCAGATGCCCTTGATGTGTCTTTGGATGTCATAGTAAACACTGACATGTCCTTTTGGGGAGAGAGGAGTGGAGGAGAAGGACAGATACTGATTGGCCTGGTGAATCACAAGCATGTTCAGCATCCGAGGGGAAGTCATGTGGGTCAGTCCCTCTGTCCCTTGCTCATCATCCTTAGCCCCTTGTGGGAGGCCGTGATCACAGCGGTTCTCACGGGTAGGAGGTTGCCTTCACCCTCAGCCTCCACTCTCCTTGGGAGCGGTGTTTGTGAGGCACAACCCTGTGAGGGGGCAGCTAGAGGCTGTGACTGAGGGGACTGACTTCCAACTCAGAGACGTTAGTGCCGCAAGGAGTTTGAGGGTCACCTCTTCAGATTCCACTTGCTGTGGGACCCTCAGCTTCTGCTTGCATGCCCCCGAGGTGACCTGCACCTCAGATGGGCCTCCTGAGTTCCTTCTATCCAGCCCTGGGACTCTCGGAGCAGATGAAAAGCTCGCCAGCACTTCCTGTGGCCTGTGCAGCTGCCTTTGGCCCCTGCTGCCCTTAGCAAGGGTATCATCGACTTGGAGTTTTGTCCCGAGCCCCTCTGTGTGGCCCCCTGTAACTTTTCCCTAAGCCGACGCTGTGATCTGCTGGGCCCAGAGCCAGCCTCCCTGTGTCCTGGCTCCAGCTGAGCTGCAATGGGCCAAAGCTGGAAAAGGCCCAAAGAATGACCTCTCCTGGGGTGGGCAGTGTCACCACAGTCCAGGAATCTGCTCCATTGCCCTGAGCCTAAGAATTTCCTTCCCACCTGAGGGGCTGGGGTACACGTGAAGACCAGAGAATGGGGCCCAGCAAGGTTCCAGGCAGTGACAGATGTGGGCAGGAGGCAGAGTGGTGGCCCAGAGCAGGCCTAGGGAGATGGAGCATCAGGGAGGGCTTCCTGAGGAGGCATCACTGGAGTCGAGTCTTGAAGGGTAAGTAGGCATGCACAGGGTGGATGACGTGAAGGAAGGCCCTTCCAGGCCAAGGAGCATCACTCAGGAGCCACAGGTAACTTGCCCTGGAACTAGAGTGGGAGCAGAGAGGGGAGGCGATGGTAAGGAAGGAGAAGTGCTGGAGCAGCCTGCTGGCGGGCCTTGAAGGCCTGAGTCCCGAGGACAGTGAGGAGCTGGCGGAGTAAGTGGGGAAAGGAGGCCTGGAGCACGTCTTAGGGGAGCTGGGATGGCAAATGGGTTCATCACTGCCCCCTGCTCTGCCCGGGAGTGGCTTCCGTGTGCAACTTGTTGAGGACTGGTGGGCTCTCTGGGCTCTGCAGCCCAGCATGTCGTGACTGATTGGTGATGTCTGCTGTGGCTGTGTGTGGCAGCAGGTGTCCTGTGTCTCTTGCTCATCCCTCTGGGCCAGAGCCAGCTCCACACTTGTCCAACCTCCTGCCTTCCCCAGACTCAGCCCTAAAGAGGTACAGCCTTTTAGATACAGGATACAACCTTCCTTAGAGAGGGAGTACAAACAATACACTAGTTGGCCTAAATTCAGCCACCAATTAAGAAAGCCTTCAGGTGCAACAATATACTTATCTTAATTTCAATCTCAGAAACTAACTCCTAATCTAATACTGCATTAATCTATTAATTCATAGAAGTAGTACTGTTACTATGAGGAACAAGAATTATTTCTCCTTGCATAATCTTAGAACAGATAGATAATCACCGAAAGTTAACAATAAAATAAATTCAACCCAATAATTATTTATTACATTAACTGTTAACCCAACACAGGTAGGCATTCAAGCAAAGATTTAAAAAAGTAAAAGAAACTCGGCAAACACAACCCCCACCTGTTTACCAAAAGCATCTCCTCTGGCATTTCTGGTGTTACAGGCACTGCTTGCCCAGTGACACGGTGTAAAGGCCACAGTGACTGGACCCTGCAAAGGCAGCATCATCATTTGTTGTCTAAATGAGGACTTGTATGAACGGCCACTCAAGGGTTTTACTCTCTCTTACTTTTAATCAGTGAAATTGACCTTTCCCTGAAGAGGCGGGAATGACAAAGACGAGAAGACCCTATGGAGCTCCAATTAATTAAAAAAAATCAAAGGTAAGCCAAATCAAGGGCTAACAAAACTTAAAGGGACTAACAATTTTGGTTGGGGTGACCTCAGAGAATAAAATAACCTCTGAGTGATTAAAATCTAGACCAGCTAGTCAAAATATTTTATCACTTATTGATCCAAAATATTGATCAACAGAACAAGTTACCCTCGGGAAAACAGCACAGTCCTATTTTACTGTCCATATCCACTATAGGGTGTATGACCGCGATGTTGGATCAGGAGATCCCAGTGGTGTAGCCGCCATTAATCGCTCATTTGTTAAACGATTCAAGCCCTACATGATCTGAGTTCAGACCAGAGTAATCCAGTCAGTTTCTAGCTATTCCATATTTCTCCCAGTACGAAAGGGCAAGAGAAACAAGGCATACTTTACAAAAGCACATTCAAACTAATAGGTGACATAATCTTAATCTAATATATATATGTATATAGACCTGCCTATAAACAGGGTTTGTTAGGGCGGCTGATTAATTGCATAAAAAGTAAACCTTTATACCCAGAGGTTCAATTTTTCTCCCTAACAGCATGTTCATATTCAATCATCTTTTGTTAATTGTCACCAATCTACCTACCATAGAATTCCTTACACTAATAGGATGAAAAGTATTAGGTTATATATGACTATCTAAAGGACCACACATCATTGGCCCCATGATCTGTGGAGACACCAGTATTTATATCAGTGTCACAAGGCCATCAGCTGGAGTTCACATTGGAAAACGTACCCGGGAAGACACCCTACGGAGGACCCATTAGCACACAACTGAACAAGTAATGTGGACTTTTGTCGATGATCATTTGAAAACGTAACTGGGAAGACACCCTACAAAGGATCCACTAGCACACAACTGAACAAGTCATGTGGACTTTTGTCAATTACCTAGTATTTAAAACGGGAGGATAGGGCTGGCCCCATGGCTGAGTGGTAAGTGCGAGAGCTACGCTGCTGGTGGCCCGGATTCGGATCCTAGGCGCACACCGACACACCGCTTCTCCGGCCATGCTGAGGCCAAGTCCCACATACAGCAACTAGAAGGATGTGCAGCTATGACACACAACTATCTACTGGGGCTTTGAGGGAAAAAATAAATAAATAAAAATTATAACAAAAAAAATAAAATGGTAGGATAAAGATGCAGGATTCTAATGGGTTCATGGAAATGCTGAATGCACAATTCGGAAACAAGGAATAATCGACAAGGTAAACCAACTCCAATAGATTTATAATTGCTTACTTGTACACAGAGTTTTTGCTGAACAATTAAGTATTCATGTATTTGTCTTGATGAAAACATGAAACTTTATGTTGAATAAAAATGGACCATTTTCCTGTATTAGTACATTACTACTCATCATTTAGTCATTTCTATAGTTAATGGAGTTATAAACATAATTACAAATGCATGCTTCCATCAGAAAACAACTATGAGTGAATCTGGAAATTGTAGGGCCAAAAATAATGTTTTCAATATTATGTATTAGAACATGTATATACATAACAAGGATGAGAGAAAACTCTGATTAAAGGAGATTAAAATGTAATCTAATCTTAAAAGAATAAAAAGAGTGTCAGTCCTGGGAGACTGGGGATAGGCAGTAAAATTTCACAGAATTCTGAGACTGGAAATGGGCCATTCCCTACCTTCATTTTTTTATTGTCGTTGCCAAGGGAATTTTTCCACCAAGAACAGAGAGATGGAGGGGAAAGAGGACATGGAAGGATATGGCAGACATGGGAAGGGTTCCATTTTCAGGACACATTAGAGCAGTCAGGTGTCCATATTCTAGGTCATGTAACCACAAAGAATTTCCCCTGGGAGATGCCTTCTGTAGCTCTTCCCTCCAAATTTCCACTCATTCCTCCTGGTGAGATCATCCTAAATGAGAACAGGCTGGGAGAAACACAGAGCTGCCTGGAAAAAAGCCTATCTTGTAAATTGACCCTGCCCTGGAGCTGACTGGGCAGAGGGCAGGAGCTGCACGATGGATACCGACTCCTCTTCAGTCCAGGGACTTTCCTTTATTGCCCTTTGGGGAATACACTGACTGTAAAACTGAGGTTCACTGAAGGCCAATAAGATCTAGTGTGAGACTAAGTTGTCAATAAAGCACTTGACGCAACATGTTTTCATGTGTATCAATATGTGCATAACTAGGGAGAAGGGTCTTAACATCTTTATGATCCTTAAGGGAAATTTGACTCACATCAATTTAGGAATGATTGACAATAACGTGTCATGTAGAAGAAGGATCGTCAATCTAAATGAACTTATTCACACAGTCAGTGTCCTAGTCAGTATGGGATGCTGTAACAAAAATATCATAGACTGGGCACTTTATTTATTTATATTTTTCTGAGGAAGATTCACCATGAGCTAACATCCTTGCCAGTCTTCCTCTATTTTGTATATGGGTCATGCCCACAGCATGGCTGCTGGTGAGTGGTATAGGTCTGTGTCCAGGAACCGAACTCAGGCCACCGAAGAGGAGCTCATTGAACTTAAACATTAGGCCATGGGGCAGACCCCTAGACTGGGCATCTTTGGCTTTTGTGTGTGTGTGTGTGTGTGTGTGTGTGTGTGTGTGTGTTTGTGTATGTGTGTGTGTGAGGAAGATCAGCCCTGAGCTAACATCTGATGCCAATCCTCCTCTTTTTTGCTGAGGAAGATTGGCCCTGAGCTAACGTATTTGCCCATCTTCCTCTACTTTTTATATGGGACGCTGCCACATCATGGTTTGAGAAGAAGTGCATCAGTGCATGCCCGGGATCTGAACCTATGAACCCTGGGGCCACGAAGCAGAGCACCCGCACTTAGCCACTGCACCACCGGGCCATCCCTAGACTGGGCACTCTTAACAAGAGAAGTGCATTCCTCACAGTTCTGAAGACTGGGATGTTCAAGATCTAGGTTCAAGCTGAGTGGCTTTTGGTGATAGCTCTCTTCCTGTTTTGCAGAAGGACAGCTTCTTGCTCTACCCTCATCTGGCAGAGAGAGCTCTGGCCCTCCATCTCCTTGTAAGGGCACTAATCTCATCATGGGGGCATTACACTCATGGCCTCATCTAAGCTAATTAACTCACAAAGGCCCCACTTCCAAATACCATCACGTCGGGGATTAGGATTTTAACTTATGAAATTGGATTACATAGACATTCAGTCCATAGCATTCATGAAACCAACAATTAACAAATATTTATAGAAGTCATACAGCCCAAACTGAAGAATGTTCTGGAGATCATGTGGCAAATGATACAATGTCTTTCCCTACATAGAGTCTCCTAGTGGAGGCAGTAAAAATTAACAGTCAAAGAAAACTTGTGCTATTTAAAAGCTAACATAGATCAATTCTGACAGACTGTACTTACAATTGTCTTTTGGTAAGACAGGTCTGATTATCAGAGTCCAGATTAAGCAAATTCCCCCGGGTGAGGGCATGTCTGGCAATCTCACCTAAAAAGGCTCTTTCCTTTTTGAAATTTTATTTCATCTAGTCCTGTTTGCTTCCACATCCCTTTGGTGTTTTCAAACATATAGTATTTATTAAATCAATGTTTAACTGTTGCTCTGCCTTTACCACATCTGACTGGAAGCAGAAGTTACTGGACTTGGCTGGAACCAAATTTCAGTTCATTTTTCCTCCTCTTTCTGCTCAGACTCTCTTCTCTCACCACTGAAATAGCAAATGCCTTAGGGGAGAAGCCGCATGGAGCTGGTGCTCACAATCTTGTGTTTCCTTTGTCTCAGAGATTGTAGACCCCCAAGTCCTGTTTGCACAGGATGTTCTACAACCCTCCAAACAGCTGTTGTGTGCTTTGTCCAGCTCTTATAGCTGCCCAAGAAAAGCTACTCAATAAAAGTGGAACCTGGGGCCGGCCCCGTGGCTTAGTAGTTAGGTGCATGTGCTCCGCTGCTGGCAGCCCGGGTTCGGATCCCAGGCGCGCATCACTTCTCCGGCTATGCTGGGGCCGCGTCCCACATACAGCAACTGGAAGGATGTGCAGCTATGACATACAACTATCTACTGGGGCTTTGGGGGGAAAAAATAAATAAATAAAATCTTTAAAAAAAAAAAGTGGAACCTGCAGTAATTTTATCCTGAAATGTTTTAAATATTTTAAACCAATGAATATTTGTCATTTTTCAAGGAATATTTCTATAATTTTATAAGAAACATTTAAATAGGAATTTTAACAGCAATAATGGCTGTTCTTTGGCCAGAATTCCATGTCATTAATTGTTTGGAATTATATCTAAGCTTTGATGCACTCTCTTCAGTGCCTTTTAAAATATCACTGTTCCTTACATTTAAATATCTTGTGATGGGTTTGTATCAGTCACCTTTTTTGTACCATTTCAGATCCTTTTGGGTCCTCATACCCTTGAGTCATATGTCATTTAGCAACCAGCTTTGTAGGTATCATATGTGCTTTATGCAAGTGCCTCCTGACAGCTCCCCACATTTTTTCCCTGTGCCCTCTGCCCCTCTCTCTCGCCCTGGGGTGTCCATGTTGATGCTGAGGTGTGAAAAACCTCTTGATCAAGCCCACTCGTGCACAACCACGTTCCTTGTTGTGTGGATGTGTGTGTGTTCAGCAATTCTGTATGGTCACAGGGTGCATGGCTATTATGGCATCTATGTGAAAGTGTGTTTTGTTGATGTGTGTGTGTTTAGAGAGTTCAAGTCACTGTGGTCTCTGAGACAGTGAGTGGTCTGTATGTGTCTGTGTGTGTCTTCTGAGTATCAGTGTTCATTATCGTGTAGTTTACAGTGTGAATGCTGCTGGTCATTTGCAAATAGTGTGTATGTGGGTGTGGGTGTGTGTTGTCAGCATTTCCACATGTTCAGAGGATGTCTGTCATTGTGGGAATGTGTGGAATAAGTAAGTTGTTAGAGATCAGTGTGGGCACCAACATTGTTTGCCTGTTACTAGTTCAACACTCAACACCCCTGAAGAAACATTGAGTCCAGACATTCACAGGCTCCATCAGGCCCACAGAGATCCTACTCAGCTGTTTTCTTCCCATCACAAACATATGAACAGGTAGCCAAGGACCACTTGATATTTGAGGAATTTCTCTAGCATGAAAGATGGAGCAAAAAACACATACACTGAAGTGAGGGACTAAAGGAGCAGCAAGGAAATCCAGAGATCATAGTGAAACTTCAACTGCATATCTAGTAACATCTTCAAAACAATTAGAGATGGGCCAGTTCCATGGCCTAGTGGTTAAGTTCAGAGAACTTCACTTCAGTGGTCCAGGTGCAGTTCCTGGGCGTGGACCTACACCACCCATCAGTGGCCAGGCTGTGGTGGCAACCCACATACAAAATAGAGGAAGGCTGGCACAGATGTGAGCTCAGGGTGAATCTTCCTCAGCAAAAAGAAGAAGATTGGCAACAGATGTTAGCTCAGGGTGAATCCTCCTCAGCAAAGAAAATAAAAAAGAGAAAACAACCAGTAAGTGTATATATATGTATTGATGTTACTGCACAATATTGGGGTTCTTTTGCCCAATGCACATTAAAAAAGCCAATTATTCTGGCATCAGCTTTTGGGAAATGAAGTGTAGCTTTATTTTGTGAGATTGATCTGCAAGGAGACAGAGGGCATGTGTCTGTCTCAGATCTCAAGCCCTGATCCAGGGCTTGGGGCACAATTTATGGGATGAAGGGCAGGGTGGTCTGACATGTGGAGGTACATGATTGGAAGTAAGGAGAAGTGAGGGAATTGATGATCTGCACAAGCAAAGTCAAGCTTCATGGCTCTTCATCGGATGTGTGTTCACAAATTGGCAGTGTTACCATGATCGGAGAATGGAGTTTTTAGCTCCTTGATGTCAAAAACGTCACATATAAAGCATTTGTGAACTCCCAGTTGATGAGTTGGTGGTCCCAACTGGTCTGAACTGGACGAGGGGTCTCAGTTCCTGAAAGAAAACTCTTAAATACTCTGTTGATAAGATGGGGTCAGTTTAACTGGTCCTGGAGGGCCCAAGGTTGTGTTTGTATATGCGTGTGTATGCATATGCATGGGATTATCTGTATGTGTGTTAAATGTACAGTATACACAAAGCCAGGCTCTAGTTAAAGTGGTCAGGACAGATTTTAATCAGGCATATACCACTGCAATAGGGAAGAAGGAACAGGATGAACTGAATTCAATTTGATTTGTACAGAGGTGACTGGGCATTTGAAAGGGAGAATGAGGAAGCAGGCAGAGGAGTGAGCAGGGGCTCAGTAGAGTCAGGGAGGGGAAAGTTACAGAGTGTTGGTCAGTGCAATGTGATCTGGCCAGTTGTGTCTGCTAGTTGGAAATGATCAAAGTTTCACTTCTCTGCTCTCACAGAGTCTGGGAGACAGACACCCTGTCCTCCAATGGCTCTCAGGACCTTGAGAAATGCACTCCTGAGTTATAGGAGACACACATACAACTCAAAAGGACAGAGGAAAGATTCACAGTTGTAAGCACTTTTGGGTAAATGCTCTAAGAAAGGAATGTCAGGGTCCAATGATCGAGTGTTGGCCAGAACAGTCAATCCTTATTGCTGCCTTGAGCTTTCTCAGGCAGGCACTTTAAGGGGGCAGTGGTCATCCTAAGGATGTGGATTTGAGCTGTTAGAAACTATGTCAGTTTTTAAGTCTTATAAACTGTGTGTGGGGAGGTGAAATCATTTGTGCTGAGAGGCTGTAGATATTATAGGCCAAGATCGAGGCCTAGACAAGAATAGGGCTCAAAGGAGCCTGGCTTGAGTTTGGTCAAGTACAGGAAACTACATATATAAATAATATATGTATATTTTTTGAATAATATAAATCAGTATATTGAATAATATAATATATTGAATTAAATATATATTTAATGATTATATAATGAATGTGTATGTTTATATATTTTTGAATTAAATAATATAAATATATATATGATTTAAAGGAATATTGACACATAATAACAGAAATTTACAGAATTCCTAAAAGACTTCTACTCTAGGTTCAGGAAGCTGAATACATCTCAAGAACAATTAAAAAAAAAAAATCTAGAGCCAGATCCATCCAGGGAAAGCAAAGAACACTAAATAAAAAAGAAGATACTCAAAGCCCCACAGAGGAACAGAACACTTACGGAGACTTACATTTAGACATATGATACATTTCTTAACAGTGGAAGACAAGAGAGAGTTGGATTAAATATTCAAGGTACAGAGAGAAAATAACTTTCAGTGTATATCCAATCAAACCATATCTCAAGGACTAGGGTGACTTAAAGATATTTTTATGGGAACACTTACTAAGAGTATTACCACCAACAAATGCTCATTAAGGATCTTCTAAAGAATGTACTTTAAGGGGGTCAGCCACCTGGTGTAGTGGTTTAAGTTCAGCACACTCCGCTTCCAAGGTCTGAGTTTGTGGGTTTGGATCCCAGGTGTGGACCTACACCACTCATCAGCCATGCCATAGTGGCGACCCAGATACAAAATAAAGGAAGATTGGCAAAGATGTTAGCCCAGGGCTAATCTTCCTCAAGGAGAAAACTTAAAAATTATAAAAGAATGTACTTTAAGTAGAAAGAAATTGACAGAAGAAGAAATGCCAAGAGGTAAAAACGGATGGTGAGGATAAAAACGGTTACACATCTGAATAAATCATTGAAAGCATGACTTAATGAAACAATAATAATATTGACAATGTATAACTGATGGAGTTAAAAACTAATGACAAGAGAACTTCTGTTTTAGAGGAGACTAGGACAGGAAAGCATTCTTGCTGCAAAACTGGACAAAGCCAGATAAATCATAAATATATTTTCAGAGCATCAGAGAACTTCAGAATCAACCAACTAAAATTCCAAAAAGAAGAAAAAGTCTTTTATGTGGGCAAGGATTTTTATCTTTCTTTCCCCTGCAGGCGTTTTCTGATTCTGGGTGCCTGCTGAGGATCTGGTTTGCTCAGTCAGAGCCTCGGATAGGGAAAAGAGAAACTAGCCAAACTTGCAGTGATTCTGCAGGACTGGTGTGGCAGAGGAAACCCGAGGGCTTTCAGACACACAACTGCTCTTATCACAGCACATGTACTAAGTTTTGGTGCCACACAGGAATCTGGGGATCTAGGCCAAAAGCTTCCACAAAACAAAGTGAAACGTCCAGAAGTGGTGGAAGTGGCCTAAGTCAAACATACTGCTAGTCTGACCTTCAGGGAATTTGCCATATTGTGAAGCGATGTAAGGTAGGAGGCTGCAGAGCTGCGCTGAGATGTCTGAAGGCTGTAGCTGAATTTTCTGTGGGCTCCCAAACCTGAAGAGAGAGAGATCTACCAGACTTAGAACCAGACCCCTGTGCGGGGGAGGGGAGCACAGCAAACAGGAACAGGGGAAAGCGGAAGGGCTGGGTTTACTAAAAGTGAGACCCAGCCCCAACTCTGATCAACGTCTGATTGGACTCAGGTGATCCAACCTCACTCTGTTTCTCAACGAAGGACAATAAGGTCATGTGGATCCTCTCGAGTTACGTTACACAGACCTTCCAAAGACACTGGTGAGAGGATGGAGAAGGCAAGCCACAGACTGGGAGAAGACCTTTGCAAATCACATATCTGACAGGACTATAAAGAACTCTCAAAACTCGGCAATAAGAAAATCCAAGTTTAAAATGGGCACAGATTTGGACACTTCACCAAAGAAGATACACAGATGGCAAATAAGCACAGGAAAAGATGCTCAACGTCATTAATCGTGAGAAAAATGCACATAAAAACCACATTGAGATACTGCTACGTACCTATTGGAATGACTAGAATTAAAGAGGATGAACATACCAAGTGTTAATTTAGGGTGGAAAGTAACTGGAACACTCCTACATTGCTGGTGGGAAGACAAAGTGGTTCAGCCTCTTTGGAAAACAGTTTTATTTATTTTTTGTGAGGAAGATCAACCCTGAGCTAACATTCATGCCAATCCTCCTCTTTTTTTCCCCAAAGCCCCAGTAGATAGTTGTATGTCATAGTTGCACATCTTTATATTTGCTTTATGTGGGATGCGGCCTCAACATGGGCGGAGAAGCGGTGCATCAGTGCATGCCCGGGATCCGAACCTGGGCCGCCAGTATTGGAGCGGACGCACTTAACCACTAACCAATGGGGCCGGCCCCTGGAAAACAGTTTTAAAGTGGAGTTTGTTATGCTGCTGTAACAAATCAACACAAATTTCATGGCTTAAAACAACTCAGATTTATTGTTTTACAGTTCTGTAGGGTAGCAGTCTGACACGGGTCTCCTTGGACTAAAATCAAGGTGTTGGCAGAGCTAGGTTCTTTTGGGGGGACTGTAAATGTTAATCAATTTCCTAGCCTTTTCAAGCTTCTAGAGACCACCACGTTCCTTAGCCTATGGCCCCCCTCCTCCACCCTCAAGACCAAGAACTCTGCACCTCTTTTGCCCTGCCTCCCTTGTTGCATCTTTTTTCTACTCGCCTGCTTCTCTTTCCCTTTTAAGGGCCTTTGTGATGCACTGGGCCCACCTGAATAATCCAGGATAATCTCCTTATTTTGAAGTCAGTTGATTAGCAACCTTAATTCCATCTGCAAACTTAATTCACCTTTGCCAAGTAAACTAATGTATTCCCAGGTTCCAGGGATTAGGACATCTTTGTGGGCCATGACTTTGCTACCACAAACAGTTTTTAAAATAAAGTTAAACATACACATACCATGTGACCCAGCAATTCCACTTCTATGTGCTTACCCAAGAGGAGAAGACTAATGCTCACACAAAAACTTGTTTGCAAAGATTTATAGCAGCTTTATTCATAGTCAAAAAAGACAAAACTGAAAATAACTCAAATGTCCTACAACTGCTGTATGGATAAACTGTGGTACATTCACACGATACTACATTCAGCAATAAAACAGAAGGAACTGCTGATACAGACAACAACATGGATGAACACTAAAATGAATGTATTGTGCTACATGAAAGAATCCAGACTCAAAAGGCCAAATACTGTAGGATTCCATTTATATGATATTCTAGAAAAGACAAACCATAGGGAAAGACAACAGATCATCAGTTGCCAGGGGTTAAGGGTGGGGGAAGAGTTGACTACAAAAGAGCAGCTCAAGGGAGTTCTGGGTACTGGAACTGTTCTGTGTCTTGATTTTGGTAGTGGCACAGCTCTATGCTTTTGTCAAAACAGTTGTACAAAGAGGAAAACAAATACATCATTTCTCACTCATCAGATTGGCAAAACTTTAAAAATCTGACAATCCCAATCTGACAATTCCCAGGGCAAGGATGACTCAGACACTGTTGGCGGGAATGGAAATTGTTAAAACTTCAGAGGATGATTTGGCTGCAGCTCGTCAAGTTGCAGATTCACATCAGCCCCTTGTCCAGCAATCCACTCACAGGCAGGTTTCCATTCTAGGGAATCCACGTGTGCTCGAGGAGACACACACAAGTATAGTCATTAAACATGGTATGGGAATGAGTTAATTGTGGTTAGTAGTTATTTAAAAAAGAAAGGAAATATGCATATGGGAAAGAATCAACCCTGCTGGCTACATATGTGATCTGGGAAGGTAACTCATTGGTTTGTCTACTTAATAGTATGTAGCACAGACAGCACTGTACTAGGAATCTGGAGACAAGCATCTGAGCATATAGTTCCAACTCTGCCACTAAGTAGCAGTCAGACTATGGACAACTTAACTTGAGAAACCTCACTTTCCATTTCCTGGAAAATGAAGAGGTTAGGCTCGACAACCACTAAAATTATTTCCAACTCCACAATTCTATGATTCAATGTCAACAATCAAAAATTATATTCCAAAGTACCTATGTTCAGAAACTGTTTTTCCCAGATACCCTGAAACTGGAAACTATCAGGGAAATAGGATATCTTAAAATATTGATACATAAAATGGCCCAAATTTCTTGGTACGTCTATGACAAGCTGTTTAATCAAGATTGTAACTCAGAAAGAGCATATAAACAGCGAAACCTACCATATTGACTTGGGTCACCCTCAGGAAAAACATATGTCCTCTCCCATTTTAACAATGCAAAACAAATTCACTATATTAATGAGTCCATCTTGTCAAGTTCAGGTCTGTCTAGCCAAAAGTCATTCATGTATATGGTAAGATTTACTTGATTTTTTAACAAAGATAAAAAGATAAATGGCTTTTTGTATTTTTGCCTGTTTCATCTATAAAGCTCTTACATTACAATTTAATAGCTTCAGCCTGCTACAATAATTTAAAGAGCCTTTTGAAACTTGTAATATGCCATGTCCAACAGGATCTAGTAAAAAAATCAGTAGTTCACAATCCAAAAATGCTTATTTAGATTCATTACCAACAATACTTACACTTCAAAGACACCTATAAACAACATGTCATTTGTTCCTACTGCAGAATTTAATAGGTTGTTAAATTCTGGTATCATCCAAAACTATAATTAGGCTGCTATCAATAAAATGTATTTTATTAATCAGAGATATTAAAACTAATGATTAAACTATTAAACTAAATGATTAACTAAATATTAAAACTAATGGCAACTAACGATCTGTTGTCTTTCCCTATGGTTTATCTTTTCTAGAATATCATATAAATGAAATCCTACCGTATTTGGCCTTTTAACCTTTCACCCTCTCAGCCAAATCAAAATTTGAAAATTCTTGTTCTATGAGCTTTCCAAATCAATCTTACAATTCTAAATGAGTATGGAGACAAAACACACACTATATACTACTTCTAAAAACCTCCTCCTTATCCGATTTTAAATTTAGCACCAACTGCCAAGAAAAACCTTTCCACTGAAAACAAAATTCCGTACACATTATGTCAATCATCAATTGATCAGTCATCAGTCTATGTTAACATATGGTGAGTTATTATTAGGAAGCTACATAATTTTCACCAAAGACTGTTTAAAGCTCCTTTCATTAAATGCAGTTTACAACAATTCACAGGCTTCAAAGTTCACCTTGCAAATATAGAGTCAATTATCAGAAACCATTAATGGGATTAGGCTTTTCTCTGAAGGTGGTCCCAAGGAAGTAGGAACGTTTATTTGTTTAAAGAACGCAATGAGGAGTCGAATAGCCTGAGCGGAGTCAGGCAGAGGATCGCAGACCACAGTCCATCTTCTGAAGGAAAGTGTTCACCCGGGGATGTAGAGACCTGGCCTAGACGGGGCCCCCGGGGGCACGAACTCAAGGGCGCGCGCAGAGGGCTGGCGACTCCCTGCCGCCCCCTGCACCTCCGCTGGGTGGACAGGAGGCCCCGACGGGGTGGGGCCCCGCCAAGGCAGAGGGGCCCGCCGGCCAGGCGGCGTTCCTCTGCTCCTCCAAGGGACAGAGTTGGGCTCCCCCACCTGGGGCAGCCCGCCAGCAGCCCCGGCCCCCGGCCCCATCCGCCGACCCCCCACCGCGCTCCCGCCATCTGCGGCGGAGATCTCCACGCCGAGCCCGCCGCCCACCGCCTACCTCAGCGCCGCCTCCTGCCCAGCGCTCCTCCACACTGCAGAAAGGAGAGCTCCCCAGCGCTGAAAATCCTGGAGGAAGGATCCAGAAACCGCCCATCCCCCCACACAAACCTCCGAGGAGGCCACCTCCGCACCAGGGACCCCGCCTCCAGTGCACGTTCCCCGGGGCTCTCCAGCTCGCCATCCCCTCTGCCGCTCTGAGAGCCAGTCCTGCGCATGCGCGGCCTCCAAGGCTACAATGGGAACCTCTGAGGGGCACCGGGAGGGGGGTGGGGGTGTGGGGTCCAAGGTGTCCCTGAGAGGGAGAGCGGAAGCGGGCTGGCTCTCTGCAGCCCTTGACTCTGCTCTCCCTGGATGACCATCAGCTCCTGGAGAAAATCTGCCTTCCCTTGAGGTGGCTCCTCCTGTCCTGAGAAGCACGTTACACGATCTAACATTTGTTTAAAAAAGAAGAATGACATCCTTAACACCTGATGTGTCGTGTCGTGTCCCCAGAAGAATTCTCTGCTTCCCCAGAAGACTAGACAGCGAGCAACTGGGACTGAGTTCTGACCTAGGAAGGAAGGACACTGAGGGCACAGCTGTCTCCCCTCTGCTGGCTCCTTCCCCTGATCTGTGGCCGTGATGGGGACACAGCTTTGGGGACTCGTGCAGGTGACAACGCTCACATGTTTGCCCACCATATTACATTTCTTATGATTGAGTGGTTAAAACGGGAGGCTAGCTGTCTGTTTTTCCGATGATTTCACTTGCAGAAATGTCTTTGGACAAAGAAGTTTGTTTTCTTAATTTCTGATTTTAGTAATCAATAACAATTGTTAAAATACTTATTTTCTTAATCTCATTGGCATGCTAAAACAAACAAGTCACTTGGTTTTCACCAAATTGGCCACATTTTCATTAAAACTTTGGAAGTATTGCTGTTTGAGGTAAAGAAAGCATTTGGGAAGAACAATTACCCTTGGATAATATCTTCCCAGATAAATGTACAAACACACAGTTATGAGCCGTTATGAGGGGCCTGGGAAATCCAGTTTGAGTTCTACAATGGATCATCTGAAGTAAGGTTAAATCAGTAATTTCTGAGGAGTTTACAAGTAAATATTCACGTCACCTTCATCAAATAGGTCTGGTGATTTAAATGAAGGTTGAGCTTAATGATAAAAGTTTTAAAGAGGCTGAGAAATGTTAAGTAAATGCACTTAAAACAAAAAGGTGCAAATCAGAGTAAAGCCTGCCATTATCCTCTTTAAAACAGAGTCACAGTAGCAGTATTGTCAAGGTATGAGAAGGAATAGAAATGCTTTATAAAGTCAATTCTTCACTTCTAAAGGACCTAACGTGACATTCTAGAAGTCTCCATAGTCTTTCACTCATCTAGATAAAATTGCTCAATTTATATTTTAAAGACTAATGAATCTGAGGGCAAAATATTCAAGGTCAGTGTTCAATTGTTTTTCATTGTTGCAAAGTACATGGGTATAAAATGTGTCTGAAATCCATGGTCTTGGAGAAGAAAAATATATAGAACTTATTTATCACTCTCGCAGCATGTCCTGACTTAATCCTACAAATATCCCAAGAATAAAACCTCAGTGAATTCCATTCTGTTCTTAAATATGACATCTTTCATTTCTAATGAATATTCTCAAATTAGGCTCTAGCTAGTAATTATGTTCCTGATGCAAATAGGAAGTAAAAAAGAATCCATGCTTGATTAACTTGGGCTCAAGAGGACTACTTAGAACCAAAATTTGTTTTTTGCTTTGTTTTTCTTTATCGATTTCTTTCTTTCTGCTCAGCGGAGTCAGCAGATAAATGACACAGAAAGCTGAGAGACTGGAGGGCAGGGTCTTGAAGAATGTAGGATTTCCTAAACTTCCAGATCTTTTTTATCTTTAAAATTCTGTGATTTTTGCTATTTATATAGGGGTTCATTTTTTTCATTATTTCTAATAGTGATCATAATAGTGAGACTAACAAAACTTAGCACCTGTGGAACATTTTTCGTCGTAAAAATTTACGTCATTCTGACAACTGTTAATATTTTAAAAAGCCACTAAGAGCTAATCTGATGCTCAGAGGATTTTTAGGGTGGTGAGATTGTTCTGTACATAATGGTGGCTACGTGTCACTATATGTGTGTCAAAACCCATGGAACTGTACAACATAAAGAGTGACCCTTAATTTAGGGACTGTAGTTCATAATGTGAGAGATCAAGATTTGGCCACCCTGAAATCTATCTCTTTACCTTGGTTGTTGTCTCTGAGAACATTTGACCTCCCCCACTAACTGCCTAAAGAATTTGACGTAGTAACTCCTTCCTGGAACAGATCTTCTATCTAATGGCTGTAATATATTGTAAAATAGATGTTACAATAGAAAAGGCACCAACAAGCCCATCTTATCAGAAGTTCTGTCTCCAGAACTGTCTCTTTGTATGGCCCTGCAAGGAGTTGCCAGACAGACATTTACATTTATAAGGGAAATCTCCATTTGTAAAGGTATCTCCCTCTCTGTATTTGGGAAGAGGGGGGATGAACTCATTCCTAGAAACTTATCAATGTGAAAAGTGAGGCCTTAAATCTGCATAACAGCCTTACTCTTGTTTACTGTGCTTTAGTGGTAATCTCCTGTAACTGACTCCCCCCACCCCCAACATCCTCCTTTGTCATTAGCTCCATATGGTATGTAAAACGAGAATTTCTGCTATTGTGTTGAGAAACGCAGTGTCCCTGCTTTCTCCCATGTATACATGTTATTAAACTTGGTATTATTTTCTCCTGTTAACCTGTCTTGTTGATTATTTGGGCAGCCATAAAATCCTTAAGGAAAAGGGCATAGGGGGATTCTCCCTCTCTCCCCACACCTGCAATACCTACACATTTGGGTGAATTCCTCTCTTCCGAGATTCCCCCAAAATATTTCGAGGTTCCTTGTACCTGCTACATAAGTGACATTCTTTACTTATCCAGTAAATGCTGCTTGGAACATTGAACATAAGGTACCAGGCCAATATTTCCACATGGCTTTATTCCATAAAGTCCAATCTTCATTCCTCTAAACTGTATGGCTACATCGCAAATATGATGTTCCAGTCACAGCCTTGGTAATATAACCAGTGTTTCCAATTGTGTCCTGTTATAAGGAGAACAGATTCTTATTGAACTTATGCGAATAACTATATTGCCATGAAAACAACAATACTTACTTACTAAGAGTTTTTAAATTCTGGAGGGATCAGGTAGAGAGAAAAAGAGAAATATTTAATATTGCTTACAAAAGTATCATTTAGCAAATTGCTATAAGTCATAGCTAGCTCAGGAGAAAAGAGAAAAAGTTTTCCTTAAATTTGAAAAAACAAAACATTAAAAATTCCACAATACTTCAAATAAAAAATCATAAAAATTATAATCATCCTTATCAGTTCATTCAGTCCTGTGTAATCCATTTTTGATCCCAATCTTTTTGTTAGTGGCCTCATGAAGTCATCAGTTTCTCCATCAGATTTCTGTAATTTCTTACCCAGTTCAGTTTTATGATCAACAAGTTTATCAGAAGCCTGTACTCCAGTGTAACTGTCACAGTCCTTTCCATGAATTTTTCTGAAGTTGAAACATTTTGCAAAAGCATTAGAGCAAAGAAATAAGTCTGCTAACAAGACCTCAAAATGGCAATTGACAAAGAAATTTGGTTAATTTTGTGACATACGACACTTTAAAATAATAATAACCAGAATTATGACTGATAACCAGGACAGATCAGAATTTCAGTAATTTTTACAATTTTAAAACGCCTATATCAATAACATTTACCCACAAACTACCACCTAAGCATGTTTATCATCACTTGTCTGACAATGCTTCCCATGTAGTTTAACATACTGAGTAAGCCTAATAAGTTTAGTATCTTCCTCCTTATAGGAAGAGAGCAAATATCTCCAAAATAGGATGAGAAGAAGACAACATCAGTTGTAGACAGCTGTCCCAAGACTCCAGACCAGGACTGTATTCCCAACTTTACATCCACTCATTTAAACCTTTGTTATGCTTAAACTGTATACCTATTTTATAATTGTTACATTTAAGATTTTCAGAATACTATCATACTTAAGGAAAGTGATTGATTTGGAACAGACTGGTCTTAAAGTCCAGGCATTTATCGGGTGGCTCCTAATAGAACTTAATGGTTGTATAGAACAAATCTCTGGCCTTGACTACTGGCCTGATGGCTAAAACTCTGCACCCGATCTTCCCTTAAATGCAGCGAAGGATTCACAGTGACAATTGCTGCCAACCTGCCTCTGCTTAAGGCCAGACGGGCTCATTCAGTGTTCCCCTGGTATGACCACCGAGCAGCTAGCTATATTTGTTCCTTTTTTAGGGCTAAATGGTGTCACATCACATACAGAAGCCCTTAAAGACAGTCAAGCAGGAATTGCCTTATTAAATACTAAAATGTCTTTAATAAAAACACTGTCCTTCAAAATAGAAGGGCCTTAGATATTTTAACTACATCCCAAGGTGGTACATGTACAATCAATCAAACTCAATGCTGTGTTTTCATACCTGACGAGTCTTATAATGTGTCGTCTCTGCTAAAGCCCATGAAAAAGCAGGTGAATGCCTGAAGCGAGCCTGCACCCGGTCTTGAGTTGTTCGGTTGGCTCCCTTCTGGTATTGGTTCCCTTTTTCCATCTGCATTGCAATTCCTATTTCTATTACTTCTTGGAATTCTTGTACTAGCCATAATGTTTAAACTAATTGCTGTTTTCTATACTCAGTGCTGTAAGACTGTCATGTAAGCTAGAGTAATGAAAGCTGAGGTGGTCGATTGATCTTATAACCTTGGACCAACTTCCTTTTTTCATAGGGACTATGCCTAAGAACTCATTTTACACTAATCTTTTCAAAGATGTTAAATTATTATCATTGTTACTGTACTTGTTCTATAATTGTGAATAGCGTAAATATAAGGATTCATAAAAAGCACAGATACAATGTTTGTGCAACAACCTAAAATTAATCCAAAACCCATGAAATGTTTCCTCTATTAATATATATATACCTCTTTGCTTGTCCACTATATCCAATTAATTCCCCCCAAGGTGGACAATTGGGCAAATAAATGAGATAAAAGCCTGGCACCGAGGGACATGAGGGACCCAGGGCAGGCAGCAACCACTCTGGTGCCGAGGGACAATATTTTGATCATTCAATGCTTTCTATCAAAAGATTATAGATCAAAAGGGAGAAAATGACATATAAATGGCAAGCAATAGGATATATTGGAACATATGAGGAAGCCGTTTGGGGTAAAACAAATTTGGCCTGGGTTTGTTTTTCCAGAAGGGCCTGTCACCTGTGTTGTGTATCTGCTTTGCCATGTCCCAAAGAGAAGAATAAATGCCCTTAATATAAGGATTCAACTTCCCCCTCCTTGGCATTTCCTTAAGGATAAGCATTTCTCCCTAGGCTGGGATTTGACTGCTGCACTGATCCTGTGACCACCCAGCTCCAGACAACAGACCTGACACCAGCCACGCCCTCCCCACTGTGTCCATCAATAGCTATTCTGGCAGGGCAATCTGGCAGGGCGATCTTGTGGTTATTGTGAAAGGGACATTGCAATCTGATGTGATACATGCTCTTTGATGGTATATAACAGCTCTGTACACTCCACTTCTTTGGTACCCTTCCTTCTTTAGGGAAGGAAGGCCCTGGGCCATGGTCCTCAAAAGTTGGTTCATAATAAACTCACCCCAATTTGATTTATGGATTGATTATAGATTATTTACGTCGACATGTTTTACAAGTAATATCTTGAAAGGAAAAAACAATAAAGCAGCAGCCCTGCATTACACATGAAAGTTGTGCTCCCCCTGGAGGGAAAATGAGGATACAACATTGGTCAAGTACTTGATTTTATAATCCACTGGTGCCTTTCAAAAATATAGCTTTATTATTGTAAGAGTAAAGATATCCTTAAGAATAGTGCCACAAAACAGGTTTTCCCAGCTTCTTTTTGTCAACTATGAGAGTGACATCAGCCTGGGGCACTTGAAGAGGCATGGTGGACTCAGCTGAGGGCTATTTAATTACTGTGAGATGATTAGCCAATAGCAAATAAGATGCAGAATGATTAAAAAGAGTTAAAGGGACATAAAGTTGGAAATAATTAGGAAAAATAGTGCCTTCAAAATATCCTCTCATTATTTTATAGCATTTTTTTTTGAGGCATAACTAGGATAGTATGTTAGATTTTTCTAAATCTTTATCTCCAGGACATATATTACTGAGTTCTTCATTAAATAAGATAATGCCAAAGAAAACCTGGACAAAAGTATTCTGTACTATCAACAAGGACAAAACATGTACAATATTGCTCTATATATTAAGATTCCAGCTGTAATAGTTAAGATATATATTCATGTGAGTAAAATTATAATGAATTTCTATTTTTCTCAGGCAGTGAACCATGGTAAAATATATAGTAATAAGCAGAAAACCTGATGAACTAGGTGATTTAAAACACCTGATGTTACAGCTTGGCCATTCAAGGGTGAAATAGATCAATTTAAATTTCACACCTTCTGCTTTCCTTGTAGCCAGTGAAGTGTCTGGAAGACGGAAAGCACATAAAATTAATTGAGAGTTAAGAGTATTTGGAAGCAGTTGAGGTTAAGCCCTCAACAATGGTGGCCCTTACTTCTGGAGCCATTGACTCTTTGTCATAAGTTTATTGTATAGACGAGTTCTCTCCTTAGATGATTTGTGTATGTTTCATAGAAGAGAGACAGGGCGGGAGAATTAACTATCACTCCACACCGGTTGTGGAGTGATATATATTACCTCATGCAATTCTTACAGTAATCCTTTAAAGTAACTATTATAATTCATATTTAACTGATAAACAAAACCATGTTTAGGGGCCTGCCCTGTGGCGCAAGCGGTTAAGCACACGCACTCTGCTGCGTCAGCCTGGGGTTCACCAGTTCTGATCCTGGGCACGCACCAATGCACTGCTTGACCAGACATGCTGTGGCGGCGTCCCGTATAACGTGGAGGAAGATGGGCACGAATGTTAGCCCAGGGTCGGTCTTTCTCAGCAAAAAAAGATGAGGATTGGCAGAAGTTAGCAGAGGGCTGATCTTCCTCACAAAAAAAAATAAAAAAGACCATGTTTACAAAATTGATCAAGGGTAGAGGGAAGATCTGAACATCAGTCTGTTGGGTTTTATGCCTCTATTCTCTCCACTGTGATAAAAATGGTACTTCAACATGGGTACTCACCATCTGGCTATTTAATACCGGCTCCTGCCAACATCATTGGATGAGATGAGATGAGAAGTTTACTTCCAAAGTTATCCTATTATATTTAAACTATACTGTTTATGAGTCAAATGTCAAGTCATATTTTAGAGGCATAGAGAACAACTGATTACTTCTCCTACACATTTTTCAGTTTTATTATAACTTTGTTGTGCCACATTGTGTCAACTTTGTGTCAACTTTACCAACTTTAGTGCTTCACTGTTCTTTTTTAAAACACTTACAATTTCATTTTCCATGTAAAGCACCTTGCTGTTTTCTTCTTAGTCACTAGATCGCAGTTCTGTATGTCTGTAAATTACCACTGCAGCAGGAAACAAGAGGTCTTAAGCCAGTTTGCTCTGTACAAATGATGGACATAGGAGGATTTCTGGTCCATCAAGGCTGCCTGTGTTATTCTGTGGCCGTAACAGGGATGTCCAGGACTGCTTAGTCAGAGGCATGAAGCAGAGTCAGAAAGCATCCTCTAAGTTCTTCTTCAGATGTGAGTTCAGGTACTTACCCTCTCACCTGAGCACACTGGAGTTTAATGAATGTGTTCTGACTCTTACTCTCACCCTCTAGTTAATAAGTCTGGGAGATCCATACCCCTAGAAAAAGCACACGACTCATAAAGCCTTTTCTCAACTAAATGGAGTTGAGGGCTATGGTGCTGCCCGAGAGTCTGATGCTTAAAGCAAACGCAGCTGGTGCTCATATGGAGGGACAGAGCGTCAGCTGCACCTGAAGCGCTTTTATTGATGCTCTTATGGAATGAGCAAGTTTAAAATAAAACCACATTGCTTAAACCTCACTAACTGATTATTTTATTTTCAAGTAATATGCTGTGAAAATCTGCTACGTCTAAGAAACTATTTCATAAAACTGAAACAATTCTGTTTTTTATTCTCTGGTATTTGAAATACTATTAAAACTGTAACTCCTTTAACGTTCTACAATATACAAATAGGCAAATATCAATTATATTCTCTAAAAATGTTTGCTCCCATGTTAAAGATTAATATATGGTAGCAAAACGGGTTACCACCCAGTTTTTAACTAATTTTTTGCTTTTGAAATTACATATAAAATTTGTGTTTTGAAGTATTTTCCTAAAACTCAGCAATTTTCCGATATAAATAGACTAGTTGACAGGTAACTAGAATGAAATTTGATCTTTGAAACTCTAGCTTTGTGTAAGAATTGATAATATCAAGCAGTTGAAAGTTGGGTCTCTCCACATTATGATATTTATTAATTGTGAATAGCCACATCTATTACAAAGTGCTGAATAATAAAAAGAAATTAAACAATATAAGCCTTCTCTTACCCCACATGTACAGTTTATACGCAAATAAACTCTCAAAGGTCAGGAAAATGCTTATGATTTCAGCTAACTGGTAAAATACTATCTCATTCCAGTTTTAACCTCATTTGAAATTGACTTAAAACTCTTCTCTTAGGATCCTGCTCTGATCAGTGCCCCCTGGTCCCCTCAATGTCTCATTTGATTGCAAACCTATCTGAGGAATTGAATATTCTTTTCCATTTGTTCTCTATAAGGTATCTGTGTCAGTGCTTTTTATACAATGACCACTTGGTACAATTTATTATTAGTTTCAGAAACATCTTTGGCCGGCCTTGTGGCTTAGCGGTTAAGTTTGCACGTTGCACTACTTGCAGCCTGAGTTCTGATCTCGGGCGCGCACTGACGTACCGCTTCTCTGGCCATGCTGAGGCTGCATCCCACATACAGCACCTAGAAGGATGTGCAACTATGACATACAACTATCTAGTGGGGCTTTGGGGGAAAAAAAAGGAGGAGGATTGGCAATAGATGTTAGCTCAGATCTGGTCTTCCTCAGCAAAAAAAAAGAGGAGGATTAGCATGGATGTTAGCTCAGGGCTGATCTTCCTCACAAAAAAAGAGAAATATCTTTATTTAGGAACAAATCAAGGAAACAGATGTGAGGAATGTGGGGTAGCCTAGTTGATGGTGCTTGAGGGATTCTTCACGTGTCTCAGCATAGAAAAATTTAAAGAGTAAAGCAGCATTGGTCAGATCAAAAGTGTGGGGTGAACATAATTCTGAAGGAATAATGATGGAGACGTAAAAACAAGAAGCCACTTGAATTGCATTGGAAGATATTAGACACATCAAAGGGCTGGGAGAAAACCTTGTTTAATGTAAGTTCTTTCTAAACTCTAAGGCAAAAAGTAATATGAATTTACATGGTAATTATAAACCACAAAACAATTCACAAGACAAGTAAACAACTAAAGTAGAAACCAAAATAAGAAAAATAGAGGTTAAAGGAGAGATGGAGAGAGCTGGTTGGGGTCAGAAAACATGGCTTAGTCATCCTTGAAGTCTCCCTCAGACTCTGATCATTCTTAGTGCTCAGTAAACACTTTGAGCCCATGAGCCTGGGGAGGGGCACAGTGAGAGGTGGTTGGGAGGGGAGACAATGCAAGGATACCCTTGTGGAGGCACTGACATTGAAAATCAGTGACATTTTGCCAAGGTGTTTACCATAATATATTATGGATTATTCTGGAAAGTTAAGGATTTTTCTGGAATGTACATTTTCATTTTATAGAAACTCCAACTAGCCCAGAGAACGATTGAGACATTTCAGCTTTAGAAATAAAGAGAGGGGCCAGCCCTGTGGCACAGCGGTTAAGTGCCCGTGCTCCACTGTGACAGCCCCGGTTCACAGGTTCGGATCCTGGTGCACACCGACATACCGCTTGTCAAACCATGCTGTGGTAACATCCCATATAAATTAGAGGGAGATGGGCACAGATGTTAATCCAGGGCCATTCTCCCTCAGCAAAAAGAGGAAGGTTGGCATCAGAAGTTAGCTCAGGGCTGATCTTCCTCACAAAAAAAGAAAGAAAAGGAAATAATGAGAAAATTTTCTGTCAGTTTTAAGAATGAAAACCAGTTAGCATCTGGAAAACAGTTGCAATTTGAGATCAGAATGTGGAGAAAGAATTAGATGTCACAAGTTGTTTTTGCTTTTATCTAGGACAGTAAGGCTTGCGGGGGGAATGAAGTTCCATCTTGGCTCTATTGAGTTTGAGAAGGTGTAAAATTCATTTGTTCTGGTCAACACTGTTGACCTGCGGAGAAAGACAAATGGTTCAAGCAGCTAATCTAAAGGCATGACCTATATGTGCAAGGTATTTGTGGTAGGTATTGAAGGAAATACAAAGAATTATAAGGTTCCAAGCTCCTCCACATACATGACATGGCTTGCAAGATGTCACTTGATTCTGCCAAGGTATTTAGTGTATGTTGTATTAGAGAACCTAAAAAAAATGGGAATGTTATCGAGAAATTGTAATTAAGGAAAGCTTCTTAGGAGAGGTGGACTACATCAAGTGCTCAAAGGGACCACTTTTGGGCAGGTGGAGGGAAGAAAGTGTGAGGATTTCAGATGGGGGAAGAGAGGAAAGGTACAGACATAGAAAGGAACATGGCATTTGGGCATGGGGGTGGGGAGGCCATGACAGGCACAGTCTTCCCCTGACTGAGAGGGAGCTCAGTTTCCTCCTCCAGGAGCCCAGCACTGCTTCCCACTTCCTGGCCTAATCCACCTGCAGACCTCCCGCCTGAGCCAAGGCCTATCTTATCTGGATCACTGCCTAATCTCCCAACAGGTCCCTTTACTTCCAGTCTTAATTTCTTCTAATCTTTCCTCCACAATGCCTCCAGAGTTACCTTCTAGAATCTAAATTTGTTTAAATGTGACATCTGCTTATACTCTTTCAATGACTGCTCAGAGCATTGGAGAGAACATTCAGACTCCTGAGCTGGACACGCAGGCTTTCCCTTGCTGTCCTCATCTTTAGCCTCATCACCCACTGTTTCCTACATGTTCGCTTTGTTCCAGCCTTAAAAATACCCCCATATTCTGAAAGCTTTAGCATCCTTTATATCTGCCTTTTTTATGTGTGTCTACTGCACTCCTACTGCACTCCTTGTTTAATCAACTTAATTCCTATTTCTTAATCTAAACTCATATCAAATGTTCCTTCCTCTTGGACACTTTTCCTGAGAGGTCTCCATCTAGAGACTCCTTTTGATGTCCCCACTCTGGGACCCTGTACTTATCTGCTTTTCCATAACTGTTGTTTTATTCATGTCTCGTAGACAGTGAGCTCCTTCAAGCTGAGACTATCCTTCTTCTTGATAAATAAATGGCATGCAGTGGGATACATTGGAGCATATGAGGAAGCCATTTGGTGTAAACCTAATTGGGCCTGACCTATTTTTTATAACTTTTTTCCAAAAGGGGCCTGTAGCCTCTGTTCATCCATTGTACATCCACTTTAAGCAGTTAACATGTCCCAAAGACAAGAACAATGCCCTTAAGATGTAAATGCAACTTCCCCCACATTGGCATTTCCTTAAGGATAAGCATTTCTCCCTAGGCTAGGATTTGATTGCTGTGCTCATCCTGTGACCACCCAACTCGAGACAACAGCCACGCCCATGGAGACAGCAGACCTGATACCCACTGTGTCCATCAATTGAGGTGCTCACAGGTCAATGTCACGGCTATTGTAAAAGGGACATTGCAATCACATGTGATACGTGCTCCTTGATAGTATATAACCACTGTGTACACCCCACTTCTTCAGAGTGCTCCATTTCTTCATGAAAGGACTCTCCCAGGCTATATGGTCTTCAAAGGTTGGCTCGTAAGAAACTCACCCCAGTTTTGATTTATAGATTGGTTATGGGTTATTTGCATCGACATTTCTTGGTGTAATTGCGGCAGGATCTCAGAGAAACCCACCGGATACCACCTGGAATCTACACTGAACCGACAGTTGGTACCGCAGGGGCACTTTGAGCCCCACCCGGATCACTGCATTCTTCAGGTGACCCTGGTGAGTTCTCCTGAATCCTGGACCTCTTTATTTTAAGTTGATAGTCCAAGAGTTTATTTGAGCTGTTTTAAGATATTAAGACTAGAGGCTTTGAAGGGTACCAGTACATTTCCTAGGTGGAGAAAAACCTAGGGGGAATTTCCCAGGCCAAGGAACTTTAGGGGAAGCTTGGAGTAAACTGGGTTGGTTGTCCTTTTAATTTGGCTTTAAAATTGGAAAGAATTATGTTTATAAGGTCTGAACAAAACTGCTTGATAGAGAAATGAGAGTCTGATCTTGTTCAGCTATGAAGAAAAGAGACATGGCTCCTCCCGGCTGAAAAGGCGTTTTACAGGTGACTGAAAAACCTCAGTAGGAGTGTCAGAGGTGAACCTCACGATGTGTAGCCGTCCTATAAGGCATTCCGTTATCATTCACGTTAATTAATTATAGCTTCGTCCGGGGATGCACACATGAGGGTTGGTCACCCGCGCTCCGAACCGCCACAGTGGTCCTAGACTGCCAGCGGGAGAAACCTAGACAAATAAGACAGTGAATACGGCATTCCTTTAGGGAATAACACTCAAAGCAGCACACTTGTGACCCACTACACAGTTCAAGAAGTTGTTCAGACTTTAGAAAAAACAAACGAACAAACAGAACTAAAAATGGGAAACCGTGCTTCAAAAGCCTGCCGGCTTCCAGATGGACAACCCCCGACGGGGACTCCCGCTGGTTTCCCGTATAATGCAGACGGAAACAATGCTTGCAAGTATTTAACTAAATGGGAAAGGTTAACTAAGGATGACTTAGGTCGTAAATGGCCAAAATGGGGAACGTTTGACCTCTGAAAACTACTGTATTTGCACGCCCATGTTGAAAAAGCCGGCGATAAAACCAAAACAAAAGAAGGGGAAGATTATTACGATTGGCATTTAGAGGCTCAAAGTGTAATAATGATAAAATGACCTCTTTACAGGAGACTAACCATAAACTGACTGAGAATATTTCTGAATTAAAGAGAGATAAGAAGTCAGAAGCTGTCCACCCCCTTCACCTCCTCTACCTCCTCCACCACCGCTGCTTTCAGCACCTCAGAGCTCATCTCCTTCTCCCTCAGCACCCGTGTATCCTTTCCTTTCTGAGCTTCCGTACCCTGACCTATCCACTTCACCTCCTCCTCCCTCACCTCCTCCTCCTCCCTCACCTCCTCCTCCTCCCTCTCCTCCTCCTCCTCCCTCACCTCCTCCTCCTCCCTCACCTCCTCCTCCTCCCTCACCTCCTCCTCCTCTCTCTCCTCCCACACCTCCTCCTCCTTCCTCTCCTCCTCCTCCCTCACCTACTCCTCCTCCGTCACCTTCTCCTCCTCCTTCACCTCCTCCTCCTCCTTCACCTTCCCCTCCTCCTCCACCCCTAGAGAAAACAAAAAGTAACTCTCAGGGAGCAGATACTGAAAGTCCTAAAGTTATAGTGGCTGTCTTTAAGGAGAAAACTGTTACTGGGTGAGGTGAGCCTGCTCTTGTGTATACTCCTTGGACTAGAACTGAATTTAAGAATTTGACGAAGGACTTCCCAGGCCCTTTGCAAGATCCTTTAGAGTTTGCTCAAGAATTTGATTTTATTGTTAGAACATATGCACAGGATATTTAGATTTATATCAGCATGTGCATTTGCTGGTGTTTGAGAACAAAGCAAATGAATGGATAAAAGAGGCAGATTGGAGAGACCCCCTGGAGGATTTCCATAAGCATGAGGCTCACCGCCTTAAGGAGTGTAGGAATATTGCTCGAAACTTACACAAAGCCAGTCCAGTAGTTTTTCCCAGGAGGATAGATTGGGCTAAAGTCCATCAATGTAAGCACAGACCCGAGGACTCTATCTTTGATTATTTCGAAAGGCTTGAGAGAGCCTTCAAACAGCACTCTGGGCGGCTCCCGAATGTTTTGAGGATCATTAAAATGATTCAATTTTCAATTCAATTTCCTTGGAAGGATTAGATGAGGAATTAGCAAAATTAGTTAAGAGACATGAACTGGATTGGACTTTAATGCACACTAGTGCTCTTGTCACTATTACAGATAAACTATCTAAAACCCTCCAGAGGGCCGGCCCCGTGGCTTAGCGGTTAAGGGCACGCGCTCCGCTGCTGGCAGCCCGGGTTCGGATCCCAGGCGCACACCACTTCTCCGGAACATGCTGGGGATGCATCCCACATACAGCAACTGGAAGGATGTGCAGCTATGGCATAAACTATCTACTGGGGCTTTGGAGGGAAAAAATAAATAAATAAAATCTTTAAAACCCTCCAGCAAAAAAAAAAAGGCCACTGAGGTTATGAGTATACAGCTACAACAGCTTAGTGGCCCAACAAACGCCATCCTTTTAAAATCTGACCAGAAACGAAATCACCGTGTTTGTTACTATTGCAAAAATCCCGGTCATTTCAAACAAGACTGCCATAAACTCAAATGGGATTTAGGGGGTGACAACAAAACACAGGAATAGGGCTGCTCCAAGGATTACGAGAGGGCATTTCCCCTCCTCCTCACAAATGCCTTAGGGGAAATTAGATAAATAATGGAGGAGAAACTTTAAAGGTCCTTGTAGATACCGGGGCTACCTTATCTGTCCTCAACCCTACCCTTATTCATTGCCCTCTCCCTCGGAGTAAACGGGCAGTTGAAATGGTAGAGGTTTCGAATTTTCCAATGTAGGTTTTTAAATCAGAACCAATAATTTTTCAATTAAGAACCATCACAGTAAAAATGTGTTTCTCCTGGTTAAATGTGCTCCAATTCATTTGATTGGACGAGATCTTCTAGAACCATACAACGTCCATATTGCCTTTTCACGAAAGGGCAAAATGATTCTAGATTCAGAAAATCGGGATGCTGACCAGACTGTAATTGCTGAAAGGTTGATGATTGTGAAATCAATGACTCAAATAAAAGAGAAAATTGATGACCTGTTATTACAAGTGCCTAGAGAATTATGGTCATCATCCTCTTCAGATATTGGGAAAATTAAATCAGCCACTCCTATTAAGGTGACTGTTGACAACCCTAAGCCTCTATCTAATATTCGGTAATATCCACTTAGACCAGAGGCATTAAATGGGATAAACCCTATCATTCAGGATTTCTTGAAAAGAGACTTATAATTTCTTGTACTAGTCCCTGTAATACACCTATGTTGCCTGTAAAAAGCCAAATGGGAAAGGCTGGAGATTTGTTCAAGATCCGAGAGCTATAAATAACATCGTGATTCCCCGACATCCTGTGGTTCCTAACCCACACACTTTGCTCTCGGCCATTCCAACTAACAGCTGCTATTTCTCAGTCACTGATTTATGCAGTGCCTTCTTCAACATTCCCGTAGAAAATAATAGTCAATATCTTTTTGCCTTCACGGGGGAAGATCGTCAGGATACCTGGACAGTTATGCCACAGGGCTATACTGAGATGCCCACTTATTTTTCCCGGATACGCCAGGCTGATTTAGTGAATATAGAATTCCCTAATGACTCCACTTTAATTCAATATGTGGATGATTTCTCTTGTGTTCAAACACTAAGTTGGATTCTGAGAAGGACACAATTTATCTGTTGCAACAGCTAGCATCTAAGGGGCATAAAGTGTCCAAGGACAAATTGCATTTTTGCCTGCCTGTTGTAAAATATCTAGGACACTTGATATCTAAGGATGGACTGTTGATTGATTGATTTTGAAAGGATTAAAGGAATCCTGGCTTTTTCTCTCCCTAAGACAAAGAAACAGTTGAGGATTCCTAGGACTAACTGGATAGTGCAGGAACTGAGTACCTAACTTTTCACTTATTGCCCAGCCCTTATATACATTACTAAAGTCTGACCAGCCTGATGTAATTGAATGGACACCAGAAGGAGAGAAGGCAGTAACTACCTTTAAGTCTGTTTTGGCCCAAGCACCAGCCTTAGGACATCCTAATTACAGCTTGCCATTTTTCCTCTTCGTACATGAAGATAAAGGAAATGTCTTAGGTATCTTAACTCAAAAACACGGAGGTCGACATCTACCTATAGGGTATTATAGTCAGCAGTTAGACTCAGTGGCAAAAGGGCTTCCGCCTTGTATGAGAGCCATTTCAGCAGCAGCGCTCTTATGCAAGACCACTGAAGAAATAGTGATGGGATCTCCTTTGACTATCTATGTTCCTCACTCAGTCTAATCTCTCCTAAAATCTCATCACACTCAGCATTACTCTGTCAGCTGACTAGCCTCCTATGAAGCTCTGTTGCTCTCTGCTCCTAATATTACCTTAGCCCGGTGTAATAATCTTAACCCTGCAACTTTACTTCCAGCATCACAAGAAGAAGACGCCCATGACTACATTTATTAACTAATTACCTACTTACTCCTAGGAATGATTTACAAGAAACTCCCATTGATAATGCTGATCTAATTTGGTTTACAGATGGATCTTACTCAAAGGATGAACAAGGGTGTTATCGGGCTGGATATGCAGTAACGTCCTCAGTAGACGTAATTTACCAGAGATAAAGTCAGCACAGCAAGGCGAGTCAATTGCTTTAACTCGAGCTTGTCAATTGGCCAGAGACCAGGTAGCAAATATCGACACTGACAGCCGTTATGCTTTCGGAGTAGCACATGACTTTGGAATGCTGTGGAAACAACGAGGGTTTTTAACCTCTTCAGATCAGCCTATAAAGACGGAGAAACAGGTTGCAGAATTATTACATTCTATACAGCTGCCGAGACAACTAGCGATTATTAAAATACTAGGGCATTCCAAATCTGATACTTTGGAAGCTAAAGGAAAACGGCTTGCTGATGCAGCTGCTAAACAAGCAGCCTTGAAGTCTTGCCCTACCCAGCCTCGAGAATGCCTGCTGCTTCCTAGTAACTCTACTAACCCAGGAAAAGACTTCCTTCTACAGGCCCAAGAAGTGGCCACGGAAGAAGAAAAACAGATATGGCAGTCAAAAGGGGGAATTTTAGACTCCCCTCACAGATGTGGTTTGGGCCCAATAGGAAACCCATAGTACCTGTTGGAGCACAATTGCCCCTGCTCCAACATATACACCAACTAACCCACTGGGCACCTGAAAAGATGATTTTATGGGGAAAACAATACTTTTGGAAACTTTCTCCCACAGTGGCCCATACAACTTATATTCGTTGTGTTATATGCCCAAAGTAGAATCCAGGGAAACCACTTCATGGGTCACAAGGTCACTTTCCCCTTCCTAAGGGACCCTTTGAGGTATGGCAATTGGACTTTGTCTAAATGCCACCACCTCAAGGATATAAATACATCTTGGTAATGATCTGTATGTTCTCACATTGGGTTGAGGCCCTTCCTTGCAGAAGAGCAACGGCTCTAACAGTAGGTAAATTACTGTTAGAGAGAATAATTCCTGCTTGAGGAATTCCTACCGAGTTACATAGTGACAAGGGAACTCATTTCACCGGACAAATAATTAAATCTATTTGTAATATTTGGCCAATAATGCAGCATTTCCACTGTGTTTACCATCCCCAATCCTCAGGATTGGTGGAAAGAACTAATAGCAGGATCAAACTTCAATTGGCAAAGCTTTCAGAAGCATTTAATCTCTCATGGCCAAAAGGTCTTCCGTTAGTGCTCCTTAGTCTTAGATCTACATCATTTGGTAAATATCGACTGTCTCCTTTCGAAATAATAACTGGACAACCTATGCAATTAGATGAAGAAATGTATGAACCAATTTTACTTAAAGGAGATATTTTACATTATTGTCAAGGTCTCATTGAGGGTCTTAAAAGAAATGAGAAACTGGTAGCTAATTCTTTTCACAGTAAGCTCCCGGGAGACGAAGACCTTAAGGATCATGGATTACAACCTGTAGATTTTCTTTATTGGAAAAGACACATGATAAAGGACTCTTTACAGCCCCGTTGGAAAGGACCATGTCAGGTGCTTTTAACCAATCCATGTGCTGCAAAATTAAAAGGCGTAGACTCATGGATTCACATTTCTCATTTAACATAGTCTTCTCCTCCTGAATGGACTTCAACTCCAGTCTCTGACACCCAACTTCGACTGACCAACACGAATATCTCCAAACCATGATGAGAAGAAGATGACATCTGTTGAAGACAGCTGTCCCGAGACTCTGGACCAGGCCCGTATTCCTAACCTTATATCTCCTCATTTAAACCCTTGTAGTGTTTAAGCTTTATGTAATTGCTAAAATAATCAATTTCTAGATTGCCTTACCATTTTCCTACACCAATGCTTTACCCTTCAACTTTATAAGATAGATCAGAACCTAATTACAAAACCTTTTGTTGATTACAAAAAAAAAATGCCATTCAAGGTTTCCCTAATGCTTTGTTTTTCCAGTCTACATCTGAATGGACCTCTGATGGCAATGTTTTTCTGCAATGGGCACATTTCTTTGCTACTCACAAAAATCAGTCCAATTGTTGGCTATGTGGCCAACTTCTGCTTTCTAACACCTCTGGGTTGCCTTGGTGGGTCTTTCCCTTTCAAGGCACAGATTGGAAAGCTCTAAAGCAATTTATTGTGATAGAAAGATCTAGTTCTAATGTTCACAGTTCATCTGATATTACTAATTATGATCCTGAAACATGGTCAATAGCCCATACTATTAATAATACAGGACACGGTTATTCTTTTTCTGTTACTCAAACCATCCAATTATCCGAACAAATTGCAGATAAACAAAAGAAACCAGACATTACAGTAAAAACTATGGAAGGTTTCACACAAATTTGGATGGGTATGTTTGGCTTACTCCTAGCCATGGATCTTTAAACATACCAGCACCTTTATGTTGGGAACAGAGAAATCATTCCAAACAAAATCTACCAAATTACACTCTAAAGATGGGTTGGATATCCCCCGAGTAATGTCAGAATACTATTATACATAAAAAAAGTGATTGGTTTGGAACAGACTGGTCTCGAAGACCAGGCATCTATTGGATGGCTCCTAATGGAACTCAATGGTTATGTGGAACAAATCTCTAGCCTTGGCTGCCACCAGGATGGCTAGGGCGCTGCACTCTTGGCTTCTCTTGGATACAGGGAAAGATTCGACCAGAGCTAATATCTGTGGCTAATCTGCCTTTCCTTAAGGCCAGATGGGCTCGTTCAGTGTTCCACTGGTATGACCACCTAGCAGCTATATTTGCTCCTTCCTTGGGGCTGGAAGACGTCATATCACATATAGAGGCTCTGACAAAATTTACTCAACAAGCCCTTAACGATAGTCAGGCAAGAATAGCTTTCTTAAATACTGAAATGTCTTTAACGAGAAAAGCCGTCCTTCAAAATAGAATGGCCTTAGATATTCTTACAGCAACCCAAGGTGGTACACGTGCGATCATTCAAACTGAATGCTGTATGTTTATACCTGACGAGTCTTCCAATGTGTCATCTCTACTAAAGCACATGAAAAAACAGGTGAATGCTTTAAGCGATCCTATACCCAGCCTTGATTTGTTTGGTTGGCTCCCTCCTGGTATTGGTTCCCTTTTTTGAACTGGATTGCAATTCCTATTTCTATTACTTCTTGGAATTCTTGTACTAATCATAATATTCAAACTGATTATTTTTTTCTTTACTTAGTGTTGTAAGACTGGCATGCAAACTAGAGTAATGGTGGCTCAGTGACTTGAGATGGCCAATCAATCTTATAACCCTGGACAAATATCCTTTTCTGGATATTGTCCATTTTAAACTAATCTTTTAAAAAAATGTTTAATTATTATCATTGTTACCGTACTTATTATATAATTGTGCACAATGTAACATAAGGGGCTATATATATTTAAAAATATATTTTTTAATATAAAATAAAAATAAATATAATATAAAATATAAAAAATATTAAAAGAAGTGCATATACAATGTTTGTGCAACAACCTAAAATTAATCCAAAACCCATGAAATGCTTCCTCTGTTTATATATATATATATATATATATATATACCTCTTTGCTTGTCTACAATATCCAACTAATTCCACCCAACGTGAACAACTGGGCAAATAGACGAGATAAAAGCCTGGCACTGAGGGACCTGATAGACCCAGGGCATGCAGGAACCACCCTGGCTCTGAGGGACAATATTTTGATCATCAATGCTTTCTGTTGAAAGATTATACATCAAAAGGGGGAAAATGATAAATAAATGGCCAGTGATAGGATATATTGGAGCACATGAGGAAACAATTTGGTGTAAAACTATTTGGGCTTGACCATTTTTTTTTCCAAAAGGGGCCTGTAGCCTCTGTTCATCCATTATATACCCACTTTAAGCAATTAACATGTCCCAAAGACAAGAACAATGCCCTTAAGATGTAAATGCAACTTCCCCCACATTGGCATTTCCTTAAGGATAAGCATTTCTCCCTAGGCTAGGATTTGATTGCTGTGCTCATCTTGTGACCACCCAACTTGAGACAACAGCCACGCCCATGGAGACAGCAGACCTGATACCCACTGTGTCCATCAATCAACGTGCCAACAGGTCAATGTCGTGGCTATTGTAAAAGAGACATTGCAATCACATGTGGTACATGCTCTTTGATGGTATATAAGCACTCTGTACACCCCACTTCTTTGGAGTGCTCCCATTCTTCATGAAAGGACTCCCCCGGGTTATATGGTTCTCAAAGGTTGGCTCATAATAAACTCAACCCAATTTTGATTTATATTTTGGTTATAGATTATTTGCATTGACATTCTATTTGTCCCTCCAGTATCTAAACACAGTACCTGACACATTTGGGGCACTCAGAAAATGTTTGATGAGTGAATAAGTATGTGGGAGACCACACTTGGTGGAGCAGAAGGGGCTTTTTGGGGAGTGGTAGAAAATTCGCTCACATTCCTACCATAGTAGTTGAGGTTGTGGGCTTTGGACTAGTTTGTCTGGGCACCAATCCCAGTTATTCCACTTTTAACTGGGGAATCTGTGCAAAATATTTACTCTCTGAGCATTAGTTTCCTCATCTATAAAATGGGGCTACTGCTAACTCCTGTCTCATAGGGTTTTAGTGAGATTGAAATGCATTAACTAATATAAAGTGCTTAGAAGAGCTCCTGGCACATAGTAGGCACTTAAATGTTAGCTGTTATGTTATCATAATTGCTCTTATTTCTGAGCAATACTCTGGTTTTGAAAAGATGCTTTCATAATATAGTTGATCCTCATTATTTGTGGATTCCGGGTTTGCACACTTGCCCATTAGCTAAAATGAACTGGCAGCCCCCAAATCAACACTCTCAGGGCTTTCATGTCCATTTGTAGATATGCACAATGTGTTGAAAAATTTGATTCACTCGACGTGCATGTCCCAGCTGAGGGGAACAAGGTGACGCTCTGCCCTCTTGTTTCAGCCCATACTGTAAACAAGTGTCCTTCTTGCAGTCTATTTAGTGCCCCATTTCTTATCTTTTTGTGCGTTGTGTTGGTGACTTTGCTGTTTAATATGTCCCCCATGTGTAGTGCTGCAATGCTGCCTGGTGTTCCTCAGAGCAAGAGGCTGTGACGTGCCTTTACAGAGAAAGTATGTGTGTTAGACAAGCTTCTTTCAGTCACGAGTTACAGTGCTGTTGGTGTGAGTTCAATGTTAATATATCAACAATATATATTAAATAAGGTGACTTTAAAGAGAAACACAGAAAACAAAGTTATGTATTGATCAGTTGAAGAAAATGTGACTAAAGCTTGCAGGAACCTAACCCTGCATTTCCCGTAGGAGCAGTGTTCCCGTAGGAGCATATTCACTGATTCAGTGTTCACAGTGAATTTATAGAATGTCACACTGTGCATAATGAAAACTGACTGTATCTTATGTAATCCTCACATACTCCTTTATAGTAGATAGGTAGGGAACAGGGTGTCCACATTTTACTATTCAAGTAAGGCTATTAAAGACCTTATGAGCCAAGTAGAGAATTTAAAATGTCTTGTGCTCACCATAAGAGGCATGAATTTTTTCTTTTTTTGGTTAGGAAGATCAGCCCTGAGCTAACATCTATGGCCAATCCTCCTCTTTTTACTGAGGAAGACTGACCCTGGGTTAACATCTGTGCCTATCTTCCTCCATTTTATATGGGACGCCGCCACAGCATGGCCTGACAAGCGGTGCATTGGTGTGCACCTGGGATCCGAACCTGGGCTGCCAGCAGCAGAGCGTGAGCACTTAACTGCTACGCCACGGGGCTGGCCCCTAGCCATGAGTTTTTGAGCAAGGAAGAACTATGATGAACTGATGTTTAAGGAACAATTACCTGGCAAGAGAATGTAGTATTGAGAGGAAGAGGGAGAACTGAGCCGGAAAGGAGAACCAGCTGTGAAACTCTCCAAGTATTCCCATTACTAGGTGAGGAGATTCAGAGCTAAGGTGTTGATGTGATAAATGAAAAGTAGCAACCAAAGGATGAAATAATGGATTTGGTAACCATATATAGGGTGTAAGTTAGGCTGTGGTTCTCAAAGTGGGGTCCCTGGACCAGCAGCATTAGCATCACCTGGGAACTGGGTAGAAATGCAAATTCTCAGGTGCTGCTGCAGACCTGCTGAACTGGAAACTCTGGGGTGGGGCCTGGCAATCTGGGTTTCAACAAGGCCTCCCAGTGCTTCTGGTGCCCATCAAGTTTAAGAGCCAGGGAATTAAAGAAATGATTCCAACACGTCACCATGCCCAGGTAAGCCGCAAGGCAGGGAGGTGGTATTTGTTTGGAGGATAAGACGCATTTTAAGTTTTAGGAAAAAATAGTTGAGCGTCTGTTTCATTTTAAGGGTTCCAGAGATGCCATTTTAGCTCTCTGCCTGTGAAGCTGTTTTGTTCACAATATGTTCTCCTTTAGAGAGCCCTTGGTAAGTTATTTACCACTTACCACATGTTCTGAGGGTCCCTTCCTTCTTGAAATCCCCTTTCAGACTTGAATACGTACTTTATTTTTGTGCACAAGCTCCTCTATTTAAAATCTGGATTTTTGGGCCGGCCCCGTGTCTTAGCAGTTAAGTGCACGTGTTCTGCTGCTGGTGGCCCAGGTTCTGATCCCAGGTGCACACCGACACACCACGTGTCCGGCCATGCTGATGCTACTTCCCACATGCAGCAACTGGAAGGATGTGCAGCTATGATATACAACTATCTACTTGGGCTTTGGGGGAAAAATGAATAAATAAATAAAATTTAAAAAAAAACAAAATCTGAATTTCTCTTCCTATAGGATCATGTATGCCCTACTGTCAATTTGGAATGCCATTGGTTTGTTCCAAAACCTTAGAAGGTTTTAGAATTTAGAACCTGATGAATAGAGAATGTATAAGCTTCTGTGTAGGACTCATATTTTTCAGATGTCTAGAGGTATCCCAACTTGCCAGTAACGTGGCCTTAGATTTAGCGGAACTTGATAATCCTAATATAGTAGAAAATGAATTACATCTCTCGCATTAACATTTACAAAATAAATGATCACAATGTTGACTTACCAATAATGACTTTCTATATTCTAAGCTCTGAAAGTATCTTGCTTACATAATAAACATGATAAATTTTCAAAGATGAGACAATTAACTTTTCAGCAAAAGCTTGACTTGAGTGTATCTTGGCTTCCTTTTTGACAGTTTTAGCCTTAATGTTACAGTAATATTTTCTTTTTCTGGGAATCAGATAACCTTGTATTTGGTGAATATTTTAATTTTTAATGGCCACTTGTGTTTTGTGATATGCACGTGTTCGAACAATCTATAAGAACTAACCATTACCACCCATATATAAGATTATACAGGAATGGAGGAATTTTGGCTGACTTGTTGTATATAACTGTTCAGCCAAAGCAGATGGCAGACTCTACCACTTACAATGATTTAGGGGTTTGAAGCAGTATTTTTAAATACAAATAATCTCAAAATTGATAATATATAAAGTATATTACTTACTGTGTTAACTAACCAAAATAGTTAAATTTGTTATCTTTCCTCCATTTATAAGGATGCACCCATTACATAGATTCTGTACAAAATTGCAAAGATCATTTTTTTGCTTTACAAAATTTATTTATTTTAATTTTCAATAGTGAGAACCTTAGTGTTGGGTAAACTGCTGCACAATTACTGGAAATGCTGAAAGTCTTTTTGAAAAGTGTAGAAATCTAAAGATAATGAAAAGTATATTTCTCCAATGTCAAGTCCCTTGAGGATCTGATAGGCCTCTGTCTAGTTGCACCCTGAAGAGATGGAAGATTAAACACCAGCACAGGACACAAGGGAAGAGGCTGCCAACTTGAGGGCTTCCCACGGACCACAGAGTGCCTGGCAGACAGTTGGAGATTAAATCTGGGCTTTGTCCATGAGTGGACCCTGAGAGGAGGATTTTGCATAACTGACCAGAGAATAGACAATATTGGTTCTTGATAACAAGTAATACTTACCATGTAAATTTCTTTATTAATCTCTGAATAAATAAAAATTATAACCTGTATAGAAATCAATTCTTACTGTCAAGCCCCGCAGCCTTCTCTGGAGAGCTCACCAGAAAATGTCTCAGCTGACTGTGAATTGCTCTTCTCTGAAAGCCAGCCAGCCCTTCACTGATAGCCCTGGATAAGGAAGGCCAGATACAATTCTTTGAAGATGTTCAGCTGAATTCAGAAGCAAAAATCCTACCTCCAGTTGGCTTCTCTGTGAGAATGGATGGCCGGCCTTATTTCACAGGCTGGGCAGTTGAGGTTTCAGATGAGCTTAATTGCTCTGTTCCCCAAGTATGGAAAAGGAGGATTGTGACATTGATCCAGGGCTGAGATTTTGCAGATAAAGATAGGGTCATAGAGGGGAATAAGTATTTCAGCTAATTGATTTTTTGTTCTCTACTGTGGAAGTAATTTAAGAAGCAGATTGTCTCTTAATCGAACTTCTCTTCCCTGTTCTCTATCTGTAATATCGCTGTAAAATTCTCTCTATAAAAATTTTAGTCTTTTTCTTTGCAGTCTGTTTATTATCATCTTTACGAATTCTTTGACTTCACCACCTTCTTGGCACCACAACGCTAGCCATTGTGATATTATCATAGATTCAGTTTTGCAATTTCATCCTCTTATCTCTATCTCCTCTACCATTTTGTTAGTTTTAGTTCTTATTGTATCTTATGCTTGAAAATATTTGAAGCTTACAGAGTATATCAGTTCCTTATTTTCTCAACTTTTGATTATCTAAGTGGCCTCAACTATCACTCTTTTTTTTTTATAATTTTATTTATTTATTTTTCCCCCCAAAGACCCAGTAGATAGTTGTATGTCATAGCCGCACATCCCTCTAGTCGCTGCACGTGGGACGCGGCCTCAGCATGGCCGGAGAAGCGGTGCGTTGGCGCGCGCCCAGGATCCAAATCCGGGCCGCCAGCAGTGGAGCGCACGCACTTAACCGCTGAGCCACGGGGCCGGCCCTATCACTCTTTTTAAAAAAGTGAAATACATAACAGAACAATACACTGTCATAAATTCACCACTTCTATTCAACATGATATTAGAAGATCTAGCTAAAAAAAGAAATAACATCCAAATTGGAAAGGAAGAAGCAATATTATATTTGTTTACAAATAATATCTTATTCGTTGAAACCCCTAAAAATTCCACAAAAAAAAATTGTTAGAACTAATAAATTCTGCAGACTAGTGGAACACAAAATAAACATGAAAAAATTAGTTGTTCTTCTATACATTAATAATAAGTAATCTGAAAAAGAAATTTACAATCATTATATTTTTATTTACAATAGCATCAGAAAGAGTAAAATACTTAAGAATCAACTTACACAAGGAGGTAAAAATTCCAATGATGTTTTTTACAAAAATAGAAAAATCTATCCTAAAATTCATATGGACTCTCAAGGGACCCTGAATAGACAAAACAATCTAGAAAAAGAGGAACAAATTTGGAGAACTCGCACTTTCTGATTTCAAAACTTACTACAACGTAATCAAAACAGTGTAGTACTCGCATAAATAAACACAATATACTAACGAAGTAGTATACAGAGCCCTGAAATAAACTTTTACATATACGGTCAAATGATTTTTGACAAGAGTGCAAAGACTATTCATTGGAGAAAGGATAAGTTTTTCAACAAATGGTGCTGGGAAAACTGGATACCCACATGCAAAAGAATGAGGTTGGACCCTTATCTCACACGATATCTAAAAATTAACTCAAAATGGATCAAAGATATAAATGTTACAGTTGAAGCTATAAAATCTTTAGAAGAAAACACAGAGAAAAAGCTGCATGTCATTGGGTCCAAATGCCATTGCCAACAATGATTTCTTCAATATGACACCAAAGACATAAGCAACAACAAAAAAACAAATTGGACTTCATTAAAATGCAAAGGTTTTCTGTATCACAAGATAAAATCAACAAAGTAAAAAGGCAACACACAGAATGGCTGAAAATATTTGCAAATCACATATCTGATAAGGGATTAATAACTAGAATATATAAAGAACTCCTACAACTCAACAATAAAAAAAAAACCAATTTAAAAATGCACAAAGGACTTGAATACACATTTCTCCAAAGAAGATATAAAATGGCCAATAAACACATGAAAAGATGCTCAACATCACAAAGTATCAGGAAAATGCAAAAATAAAACCACAATGAGATACCTCTTCACACCCATTAGGATAGTTACTATCACAAAATAAGAAAATAACATGCGTTGGTAAGGATGTTGAGAAATTGGAACCCTTATACTTTGATGGTGAGAATATAAAACTGGAAAACAGTATGGCAGTTCCTTCAAAAATTAAAAATAGAATTACCATATGATCTAGAATTTCCACTTATGGGTTCTGAAATAATAGAAAATATATTTATTGGTGTCTGCCTCCAATTCCTGGAACAGAGCTACTGAAAACCTTTTACTTTCCTAAACAATAAGAACACTAAGAGCATCTCTTGTTCTAATATTTGTCTTTGACCCATTCCCTGACACAGAGCTCCTAAAACTCTTGTAATTTCCTAAGTGATAAGAACACTAGGAGAATCTTTTGTTCTATTGAGGCAACTCTGGGTGGGCTCTTAAATGGGGGCTGGTCACCAGAAAGACCAAGCCCTCATTAGAAGCTTGGAATTTTTAGCCCTACCCCTTATCCTCCAGAGAGGGGAGAGGGGCTGGAAACTGAGTTAATAATTGATCATGCCTACGTGAGGGAGCCTCCATAAAAATCCCAATAGAAGGAGGTTCAGAGAGCTTCCAGGTTGACAATGACAAGGAGTGCTTGGAGAGTGGTGCATCTGGAGATTGCATGAAAGCTCTGTGTCCCTTCTCACATACCTTTCCCTATGCACCACTTCCAACAGGCTGTTCTTGAGTTATATCCTTGTATAATAAACTGGTGATCTAGTAAATGTTTCTCTGAGTTTTGTGAGCCACTCTAGCAAATTAATCAAACCCAAGGAGGAGGTTGTAGGAAGCTCTGGTTTACAGCCAGTCAGTCAGAAGTACAGGAAACAGCCTGGGCTTCTAACTAACATATGAAGTTGAAGTGAGGTTGGGTGGGTGTGCAGTCTTATAGGACTGAGCCCTCAACCTGTGGAATCGGATGTATCTCTGGGTTGACAGCATCAAATTGAGTTGAATTATCTGACGACCAGCTGCCATTCCAAGTATTTCTTGTTGGAGGTGTGGGGAACCCTCCCCCATGTGAAAAAATGAATCTCGAACACCATTTATGGGTATACCTCCAAAAGAAGTGAATGCAGAGGTATAAAGACATATATGTACACCCGTGTTCTTAACAGCATTACTCAAAATAACCAGAAGCTTGAAGTAAGCCAGGTGTCCATCAAAGGATGAATTGACAAAAAAAAAAAATGTGGTTTATAACATAATGGAATACCAATCACCCTTAAAAAGGAAGGAATTCTGGGTCCGGTCCGGTTGTGCATGCGGTTAAGTGCCTGCGCTCTGCTGCGGTGGCCAGGGGTTCACCAGTTCGGATAATGGACACGCACTGATGCACTGCTTGGCAAGCCATGCTGTGGCGGCTTCCCATATAAAGTGGAGGAAGATGGACATGGATGTTAGTCCACGGCCAGTCTTCCTCAGCAAAAAGAGGAGGATTGGCAGATGTTAACTCAGGGCCGATAGTCCTCACCAAAAAACAAAAAAAAAAAGGAAGGAATTCTGACGTATGCTATGACATGGATGAACCTTGAAGACTTTATTCTAAGTGAAATAAAGCCAGCCACAAAAGGAAAAATACTGTATGATTCCACTCATATAAGGTACTTAGAGAAGTCAAATTCATAGGAATAGAGAGGACAATGGTGGTTCCCAGGGGCAAGAGGGAGGGATAACAGGGAGTTGTTGCTTAATGGGCACAGAGTTTCAGTGCAAGGTGAAAATAGTTCGGTGGATGGTTGGAAGTTATGGCTACACAATAATGTGAATGTACTGAATATCACTGAACTGTACACATAAAAATGGTTAAAATGGTCAATTTTATGTTATGCATATTTTATGACCATTAAATAATTAATTATTTTCAACAAATGAACGAACACTAGCTACATGCAATAGCATGGATGAATATCACAACCATAATGATACATAAAAGAAATTATATTCAAAAGGCTATGTATTGTATAATTCCATTTATATAAAATCCAAAAAAGAAACAAAACCGAGGTCTGGCTTCCAGTAATGGTGGAGTAGCTTGTTGAACTAACACTCTCACAGATAACAGTGATAAAACCTGCATAAAATATTTTATATATTTATTATATATACATATTGTATATATATATATAGTATATACATATTGTATATATATAGTATATATATATACTTTATATATATATATTTACATAGACTCATGTATCTATATGTAATACACATACAATAAATGTGTATATGTGTGTATGTATAAATCTCTTCCAAAGCAAGCAGAACTGAGAGGGAGTCTTCCCTTGAATGATGGGAATTGCACCAGGAGATATTTGCAAGCTTGAGGCTTTTAACTCAAAGCATTCCAAAATCTGTACGTGGCCCAGACAGGGGAGAAACTACAGTCTTACTTGTAATGTTAGAGGATGTATTTTGGGGCTGCCAGAGTAGCTGGAAAGTTAGGGGAGAAATTCTGGAAAGGAGGGAGCCACTAAGAGGAAAATCTCAAAATATGTATGAAAGTCTCCCCCCTACACACACCAAATTGGCAGATCTTTGAACAACACACATGCAGGGTAGGTCCCAGAGGGACTATTGTAAAAACAGCAGTTGGAAGATGAAAGATCTGATTGAAGATTTCAGCTATGCCCACTGTAAAGGAGATAGGATTGGAGTTTCAGTCCAGCCAAGTTAACTCCCTGCTAGAAAAATAACAACACTCTTCAGAGGAATACAATAGAATCCAAAGTCTCTATAACTATCATACATGATTTCCAGTACACAATTTAAAAAAGCATGAGATTTGAAGAAATAGGAAAATGTAATCCATATATGACCAAAAGCAGGCAGTAGAAACTATCCCCAAGTTGTTGCAATTAGCAGACAAGGATAAGAAATTAGCTTTTATAAAGATGATAATGGTGGTAAAGAAACATATTCTCATAATGAATGAACAGATGTGGAAACTCAGCAGAGAAATGGGAATTATAAAAACGAACCAAATAGGAAGATGAAATAAAAAAAAGTACTTATGAGTTTACCAGTAGATTAGAAACAGTAGAAGAAACATGAAGACAGAGCAAAAGAAATTATCCAGTCTGAAGAAAAGAATGTAAAATTTTTGAAGGAAAATGAAAAGAGCCTTACAACCTGTGAGATGATTGAGTCCCCAGCAGAGAGAGGAATGACAGAAAAATTAAATGAGACAGAAAGGCAAATCAATAAGTAATAACATAAAACTTCCAAAATTTGGTGGAAAATCTAAAATTTTAGATCTAAGAAAGTCAACAAACCCACAAAATAAAATACAAAATAAAACCATACCTCGGCACATGATAGTCAAGCTGTTAAAATCCAAAGATAAAAAGAAAATCCTGAAAGCATTCAGGGAAATACATACATACCAGGGAAGACATTACATAGAAGGAGAAATAACGTGAATGAAGGATGATATATTATAAAAAAAAAAATAGACAAATCAACAACAAATTCACATCTTTCAAGTACAGAAAGAAAACCCAAAAGTCAACACAGGATCCTATATTTAGCAGAACTCACTTTCATAAAGGAAGCAGAAGCCACAACAAGATACCACACACCAATTAGATGGCTAAAATAAAAAAATAAAATTGCAAATACCAATAAAATTGCAACTACAAAGTGCTGGTGAGGACTAGGAGCAACTAGAACTGGGAATGCAACATGATAGTTGCATTCAGACAACAGTTTAGCAGGTTCTTATAAAGTTAAACATATACTTATTATATGACACAGATATCCCACACCTAGGTATTTAGTGAAACAAATTGAAAACTAATGTTTAAGCAAAAATCCTTGTGTGAATCTTCATAGCCATTTTATTCATAATTGTCAAAGATGGAAACAAACTAAATGTCCTTCATAAGGTGAATGGAGAAAGAAACTGTGGTGCATCGGTACATTAGAATACTACTTGGCAATAAAAAGGATAAACTCTTAATTCACACAACAACATGGATGAATCTTGGATGCATTTCTCTAAGGGAAGGAAGCCAGATTCAAAAGGCTATATAGTATATGATTCCATTTATATGACATTCTAGCAAAGGCAGAAATACAGGGATGGAAAATGATCAGTGGTTGCCAACGGATGGAGTGGGGGAAGGGGTTGACTACAAAGTGACAGCATGAGAGAAATTTGGGGGTGAATAAAACAGCTCTGTATGGTACTGTGGGGGTGGATATACGACCATAAAGTTGTCAAAACCCATAGAACTGTACACCACAAACAGTGAATTTTACTCTGCAAATTTTAAAAATCAATCAGGATGCTAGGGAACTCAGATGGAATGAAGTGACAAATGAATCTCACTGTATTATAAGCATGTGACGTAACCACACTGAAGGTGTGGAGATGAAAGGTCCTGACCTGAGTAACTGTGGAAGACAATGTTTTGACGGGATACTGTAAAACTAATGTACTCGACACAAACACTGTACTCTAGGTGGTAAGTTTGTTTTTCATAAGGGTATGGATTAGCAATTCTGAAAGTAGTTGACACATTAGTAAATATATTGTAGCTAACTGGAGTTAAGTTTCTCACTGTTGGTGAAAGAAGTTACAAATAAGCAAAAGGAGAATGCTAGAATAAACTCTGTGGTGCTGGATTGGAGTTGGAATTATCAGTATGAATCCATGTCTCTTTTAATATATCTATCCAGATAGACAGATTGATAGACTGATAGATCGATTGATAGATGTGTATACCTGAGTTTATATTCATACATACATTTCCAAGCTCTGCTGAGAGGGTCTAGAAGCAGTGACACCCTAGTATCAATGAGCACACCTAGCTCCTAGATCTTGGTTTCTAAATATCATTTTCCAATAAAAATAAGCAGGTTTTCTTGGAGAAATGGGTACTTCTAGGGCTGGAGATGGAAAATACAAGATAAGCCTGGAGCATCTTGTAGTGCCAGGAAGTCTGAAAGTGCTTTAAAAAAAAAACACAGAAAATGATGAGATGTGTCAAAAGCAATCAATCTGAAAGACTTCCCAATGGCTCAAGTTGGAAAACTGTGAGCAACAAAATAAATAATGGTAGCATTGGATTATTACCCAGAGAATAAAATAAATATCCATGAGTCTATACTGATATAAAAAAGATTAAATAAGAAAGAAAGAAAAAAGGGGGAAAAAAGAATGAAAGAAAGAGAGAAAGAGAGGAAGAAGGAAGGGAGAGGGAGGAGGGGAATCTTCCTCACAGAATTCCAAATAATAACCGCAGCTGGATAGCGTGAAATAGAAAATTGCCACTAGAACACCACAGTAATAATTACTGTGGGCAAGACTGACTGGTGAATGCAAAAACTGTGGGTGAAACTTAAAGAAGAAACAGTACATTTGCAGAACCTCAAAGCATCTACCACCAAATACTTAACTTTTTTCTCTTAATTTATTTAAAAGTCCTATGACTACTTAAAGCAAAAATTATAACACTGTATTGTGGGATTTATAACATGAGTAGATGTAAAATTTATGAAAACAATAGCACAAAGGACAGACAGAGGTAAATGGAACTGTTCTGTAGCAAGGCTTCCATATTTTACATTGATTAAACTGGTGCACTATTAAGTCTAGGTAGGCTGTGATAAATTAAAGATGTATATTGTAATCTGGAACAACCACTAAAAAGTGCAAAATGTGTGTCACTTAAATGCTAATAAAGGAATCAAACAGCATACAAAAAGCTTTTGTACAAGAATGTTCACAGGAGATGACCTGCAAGTCCCCAGGAGGAAGACGAGCACACTGTAGGGCATCCACAGAGCAGAACACCCTAAGCCGTGCCAAGGAGCAAACGCTGACACACACATGCTGGGTGAGTCTCATCAACCTCGTGCCGAGGGAGGCAAGCTGGACAGAAAACAATACACGTGGGATGATTTCAGCCAAGATGAACCTATGGTGAAAAAACCAGAACAGAGGTTGCCTCAGGGGAAGGAAAAAATTGCCTGAGAATGAACAGGAAGGAGTTTTCTGGGGGTGTTGGAAACATTCTATTCTTAAAGGGGTGAAGGTTATATGGGCATGTTTATTTGCCAAAACTGTAGAATTGAGATTTGTGCCTTTCACTGTACATCTTACCTCCACACACACACAAAAGACTAAAAAAATGATAAAGTGAGGTGGGAATGGGATGGAGTGTGGATGAAACAAAAATGGCAGATGATTAGTAGTTGTTGAAGCTGGGTGATGGGCCTACTATGCTATTTTGTTTTTTTGTATATTGTTTAAAATTTTCTGGCATCCACAGAGCAGAATGCTCTCAGATATTGTTCTGTAATAAAACAGAAATTTTCTGTAATAAAACACTTGTATAAGAAGACAAACTTGATATACAGTGTTTTTTGGTAAGATATTGGTTACCTTTGAGGAGGAAGGAGGAAGAAAGGGATTGTCCAGGTCTGAGTGAAGCTGCTGCTAGTTCTTGGTCACACAAGTGTGTTCACTTTATAATAATTCTTTGAGGTTTACATGGATGACTTCTGCATATATTTCTGTACGCATGTTATACATCAATAAACATTTTAAATCCTGCATATTTGCACAAAGATCCTAACTCAATATCTCAGAATAACAGCAGGGTTTTGTTTTAAAGTGGAACACATTCACTCATGACATCATCAGATGGATTTTAATACTCCCAAGTATCTATTAATGCCCTCACCCTGTGTGGTCCCCTGGGTCTTTCCATTCTTGCCTCAATTTGGTAACTGGCATGGTTTTGAGATTTTATGATGTCATCTTTCTCCAGCAAGTTCCACTCCCACGATGATGCTCACCAAGGCCTCGACACCTAGCACAGTGCAGTGTTCACAGCATGCATTCAAGACCTGTGGGATTGGGTTGAATGAGGAACAAAACGAGGAGCACATGATGTTCGTAACTTATGTCTGGGTGCCATATCATGACTTAGGAAATTGGTAGGGTTTTTCGATAGATTTGCTATGTTTTCTAATTTTTCCTATTGAAAACAATGGGAAATAGGGTCTCAGAGACAGTCTGACATTTCAGGCACAGATTACTGACAATTATTAATGGCATATGACTTTCCCACCTCATCTTAGTTTTAAGTTTTTAACTCCTTACCTCGGAAATGACATAACTTTGCTTCTTCTAAATCTTGTAGTAATACTGATGCTCCAGAAAGTCGGGCCACGGATATTCTGCTGTTGTGCATCCTCTCTGCAAAGAAGTGGAGCTGTGCATCCACCAGTCTGAGAAGCATGTGGTGCTGTAGTATTTGGAGTCAGAGTAGCTAAATGGAAAAATGACTTCAGAGAATTATCACCATAACCCCCAACAGCAACAAATTATTTTGCTTAATTATTTTGTGATTCTGAGGGTATATTTAAAAAGGGATATTAAAACTGGTTGCCAAGGAGCCAGCCCTATAGTAGAGCAGAAATTGCATATTACCTTCCTACACAAACTTGCCTAACATAGTGGGAAAGAGCAACGAGAAGTTTTGGTGCTGTTGTCTGTGTTAACGAGGCCAAGAGGTCCACACTGGGATAAAGAAGTCCAGTGAACAAGCCTGTGTGCAGCATCGGACAAGGGGCATGAGTGTGGTTACCCAAAGTGGCTTAGGGGTCACTTACCAGTGCATCTGAGTTTCCTGTCTGTACAATGCAGGAATTGGGGCTGTGCACTGTGATGTTTTCTCCTTTTTATGACATGTCTCAGGGCAGTCCTTCTAAGATGCCTGACCAAGGTATGGGCCCTTCAGGTGGGTGGGGTCCAAAAGGAGGATCTCTGCAGCGACCCTGACCACGGGGTCCAGAGGGAGGATCATGGCAGCCTGGAGGGATGCAGGGGATGGTAGGACCGGTGGCCTTGAAAAGGCAAATTCCAGGATCCCAGGCACCCAGTATTTCCATTTTAGATATTGAATTTACTTTTCAAATACTGACCAGGGTGCTTCCAATAGGGCTGCAAGCATCCTCAGCAACAGCTAGTCTGGTGAGCCCCACCCCTATCTGAGTACCGGGCTCAAGGGATGCAGTCCATCCTCACTGCGCATACTCTGGGGGGTGCACAGGGCATGAAGGGTGGGTGTGGGATAGAGAAGAGGCGGGGTAGAGAGTGGGGTCGAGAAGCAGAGGATTGGGGCCCAGGGACGGAGGGACGAGGCAGGAATTGGGGCCCCTAGCTGTGCATGCTGGGAGCTTTTGTCTCTTAACTGCTCCCAGCAGGCAGCCTGAAGGGCTGCAGGACTACAACTCCCAGGATGCTCTGGGCACAGGGCGGTGCCTAGCCCTAGGGGGAGGAACAGGGTGGTGTGTGTTTGGCTGAGGGCAAAACCGTCATTGGCTGCAGACACTTGTCCTGCACCTGCTCCACGTGGACTGAGCCCCGGAGGGATGTGATGGGACGAGAAGGACCAGGGAGTTAGGAGGGTGTGGAGGCTGCATGGGCAGCCTCTGGCCTGCAGCGTGCAACTGCTTTTGTCCAAAGTTGAAGCCAGACTCATCCCTCTTCCACACCGCCTCCCTCCGTGGCTTGATTCCTCCTCCCACCTGCATGCCTGTGGGTCTTTCCACAGCCTCCTACCTAGTCCAGGGCCAGGTGCTTCTCTAAAATGCTTATGGGAACTGGTTTGACATCCCAGAAACTTTCCACTTTGCATGTTGCCCTCTGCCTTCTCCAGCCAAAGTGCCAACATTTCATTAGCTTTTGGGAGAAATTCGCCCTTGTGGCCCCTCTTACAAGCACAACTTAAGAGCTTTGCAGGGTGGTAACATTGGCTGTTGCTTGCCTTTTTTGCAGATGTGGAAGTTGAGGCATCCTTGATGTTAATCACTGGTTTCCCCAGGATCCGCTAAGAGCAGAGGAGAACAAGCCAATTCCCAGGAAAGTATCTAGTAGGCCATTTTCACCAACCCATTCCAGTGCAGAGGCCTCTGAAACAGCATCCTTAAGATGAGAATAGCTTAAGCATTTTGCCCTTTAGATTGATCACCTAATCTCAGCTCAGGCCTGAGTGGCCAGTCTCTCAGAGACACAGGTGACGACTCTGATCCCTCAGGAAGAGACCGGTGGTCCACCTTTGGGAGACGGATGTGTAAGGTAGACAGCACTTGGGCAGCATTTGAAATTCGTCAGCTTTAACATCTCTGCTTTGGATTCCGGCAAAGTTCCCGGATAAACACGCCCAGGGATAGTCAGATGTACCGTATTCTTTAAAAATTGATTAGAATAGTGAAAGGAACAGAGCATAAAATAGCTTGCTTATTTGCAAAAGATGAAATGCAAGCAAGATCTTCTTGTCAATTTTTTTCTGTTTATTCTCTTGGCTATACTGTACACTTGAATGCAGAAATAAAAAATTTGAATGGCCAAAATCTCTTTTCCTGAGATTGGTAAATTAATTTAAAAGTTCTATTGAAACCTGTGGAGGAGTGGTTAGCAGCTTTCACGACTTATGTCCTCCCCAAAAATCTGGGCATTGATCTACATGAAAAAAAGTCCTTGTTTATATTACACATCCCAGTAGGTTACATTTCCGATTCCTGAATGTGGGATATTATCAAAATAACTGAAAAACCTGGTCATGGAAACTGGACCCTGTCACTTTGTCAAGAATTTGCCTCTTTATGAATAAATGACACATGAATTCTCTAACATTTTTGTAAAATGTTATTTTGTAAAATGGACGAGAAACTCTGTGGTGTCTCTGAATGTGGCAAGACAGGGAATTCTCATTAGACCGCATCCTCGGATTCTTCTCTCGTGTTCAATAGGCCCAGGTGATAGTGCGTGTGGTCAGGTGCAGCGCTGCTCCCCCAGCGCCCAGTGTTCCATCCTACTCTGGCCTGTGCATTTTTCAGGGGGTTCTGACAACACTCGTCCACAAGGGTTGGAAGGAGACATTGAAACATGAGGATATTCATCAACTTAAAACAAGAATTAATGGAGAGGAAAGTTTTGGGGTGTGTGTGCTCCGATGCACTGCTGTTGAGGTGTGGCTGCAGTGACCACTGTGCTCCCAGCGTCCCCACAATGGCTTTCTAAGAAGTTTGATCTCCTAGCGCAACCACAACAGCTGTTGACAGAGCTGGGAGCTCATCGTGGTTCAGTGTCTTCCATCAGATTTTGTGGCTCTTGCCCTCCTCTGCTTGCCCCTTTCCTATTCCTATCTGCTGTGTTGATTGCTTTGTAGTTGTTTCCTAGGAGCCACTGTGTGTAACTGTATTTCGCAGTGTCTTTAGGGACCCACCCTCACTACACGAGTCATTGTACAACATTGACTTATCCAGGTGTAGCCCGTGTTCGTCCTCTCCAGTGGAGCTGTGAAGAACCCTGCTTAGTCAGAGCTCCTCTCATTCTCATGCTGCTTATGAAGCTGGGCATCTCGTCTTTGGTCTCATTAACATTATTCTTTTCATCGATTATTCTGAAGTCAGATACAACTTTGTTAATAATGTGGACACTGGCTGTCACAGGCACTTTTATGTATCTTCCCCAACAGCTCTGTGAAGTAGACCTGTGATCCCCATTCTACAGGGGGGGGACACTGAGGCTCAGAGAGGTCGAGTAGCTTCCTTCACTTCACAAAATTTCTTGGTACATTTTGAATCTCCACTTGGAACTCTGCCTCTCACCCCATCCTGAGTCCATTATCTGCTTGATGGCAGTCACCTTGCATATACAGGCCCCGGGCAGGCAGTGGACTAGTTGGGCGTGGTCCTCCGGCTTATCCTGGGAAGGTTCTAGGTTTATTGCGAGAGCTGGAGCAGTGGACACTGACCATCACTCGCCTGGAAGTTTTGTTATGTAGAAATACTCCACTGACTTTTTGCGGGTGTCATGTCTTCTTTGTCTTCATTGCTCCCCTGGGCTTTCTCCTACAGTCCGTGCTGTGCAGTAACATACAGTACAGAGACTGGTGAACATAATACTGTTGCCCTGCACAAAATGGCCACATCACTCATTTTTCTAATTATGAAAGAAATACACCCTGTTAAAAATGTCAAATTACACAGATCTATAGAAAACGAAACCCTCCACTTTCATCCTCTTCCCTGAAAACTCACTGCTCTACTCAGAGGGAACTGTTGTTAACAAGGTGGGGTTTATTCTTCTGGACATTTCCTATGTATTTATAAACACACATAAAGTTTTTTAACATAAGTTACATAACTACATCGTTTTGCAATTTGCTGTTTCCCAAACCATATATCATAGACGTTTCCCGTTATCAGTGCACATCATTCTAACTTACCATTTTAAATGTTTTAGAGGTATTCCAAAGAACAGGAATACCATAATCTGTTTACTTCTTCTTTGATAGAAATGGGATTACATCCAGTTTCACTATTGTACATAACGCTGCAGTAAGATCATTGTATGGAATTTATTGCACCGCTATTCAACTGCTCAGTTTGCTTTGTTTCCTTTTAGTGAGAGACTATGATATATTTTTAACATTTTTATGGGAATTATTTTATAGGGAAATTAATTTTATCACTGAATAAATACATTTATGGGGAAATTGGCCTTCAAGGTCATCCATCTCAGTATTCTGGAGAAAAATCTTGAAACTTAGAAGGTATTATGCTTGCTCCATCACATTCTAACGAGTCATGTTAACAATTTAAAGTTGAATGTTTGAATAGCCTCTACTCTCTCTGTTCAGAAGGATGACTTTTTCTTGTCTTGAAAACTTCTGACTCCAGGGGCTCTCAGTTGGACTTCAGAGAGGATAAGATATTGGTGTCGCATCTGTTTCTCTTCAGCTGTAGGCTGAATCTTCCAAAGATCATAGAATTGAGCATGGTCCAATCGATATATATGATTTGGGTCAAAAATTCAAAGTAATGAATCCAAGATAGGAATCTATAACTTTGGTTCTTAATAAAGAATTTCCTTTGAGGACCTGCCCAGTGGCACAAGCGGTTAAGCCCACACACTCCGCTGCAGCGGCCCGGGGTTTGCCGGTTCAGATCCCAGGCACACAGCGATGCACCGCTTCTTAAGCCATGCTGTAGCAGTGTCCCATATAAAGTAGAGGAGGATGGGCACGGATGTTAACCCAGAGCCGGTCTTCCTCAGCAAAAAAGTGGGGGATTGACATTGGATGTTAGCTCAGGACTGGTCCTTCTCACACACACACACAAAAAAACCACAGAATTTCCTTTGATATTCTTAAGTCTCTGTGATTACTAGTAAAAACTCACCTATGGGTGAAGAGATTTGGTTCTGCTGGCAATGTCTGGCTTGAACATCCATAGTTAAGCCTGCCACATCTGTAGGTAGATTAGACTTGACCTCTTGATGACCTCTGCCCTTGGTCTTTGACCGGGGAAAAATAAGAATTTTAAAAAGCTGCTGTTATTAGCACTCAATGCTAGAAATGCCCATTAAAGAGTGAGTTTCATTTGGTAAACCAAAGGGAATATAAGCAAAACAATGTCTTTAATATCTATAAAATTTCAAAAAATTCTCATTTTTTAAAATGTAACTCTGTTTTTGCCACAGTGAAAACTGTGTATATATAGGAATGAAATATTCCTCTGTTCATTTCTTAAGTTGTTTCCATTGACTTAGATTTATCCTCTAATCCGTATTCCAACTGTGAAAGAACGTCTTGGTCCTTGAAAGAAAAGAAGCCATTGAAATTTGATTTTCTTTTAGCTCGGCATCCTACAGGTTTGAGGAATAAATGATCATGTAATGATACAATGATTTTGAAATCTAATTGTAAATTAGAGGGGTGTAAGGGATGATTGAATGGTGTTTCATCCTCATGGTCAGGGGTATTGTACACATGGACATGTAAACACGATTCAGAAAGCTGCTTCAGCCCCGTGACATCCCTGAGAACCACAGTTCAGGGAGGATCTAGGCACACAGCCATCTGCCTCGATCTCTTGGGTTACATGTAGGTCCAGCTGTCTTGAAAGTGGCTTTAGAGCAGCTATCTATTTCTCCCCTTCCTTCTCTCCAGCTTATCTCAAAAAGTCTTGACTATCATATTTTAAAGTAAGACCAATTATAGTTATTTATATGAGCTTCTTGATCATTATTGCAGAGTAATAATCAGGCATACCATTAAATATCATTTAATTGATCTAATTAAATTTGTTGTACCTTATAGTTGATTAGAACACTAAGTTTAGTTTAGAGTTTCATATTCACCAAATCTGTTAATCTACTTACAACTGCCATGTGCCTCACTCCTCTTAGAAGTGTATCTTTGGCCCATCACAAGATTTTAATGAATGAAATCATTATAAATTAAGATAATGTACTGTCTTTTGGATGATAGGGAGGCAGATGGGTCCATTTTGGAAATATGCCCATCTGTCTTTGCTCCCCATGGGAAGTTTCTGGTCACTAGGTCTCCAGGTGGCTTGCACAAGCCCTAGGTCTGTAATAGCTTGGTGCCTCTCCTTCTAATTGGGGTAGAAATAAAAGAGGTCAGAGAGCCTTATTAAAGTTTTGGTTGCATGAAGTCTTCTATGAAGACCATCCATGCATATTGTTCTGGGTAACTCTCTGTTCCTAGGACTACTAGTTACTTAAAGCGCTTGTCAGGAACTGTGAAAGGCCTGATATTTTACCTTACCTGCAAGTTAATAAGTCAGCCTACCATGGTCTTATAGATCTTGGCAAAAGACATGAGACCCATGGGTCAGAGACAAAGGACTTAATGTCACAGCAATAGCAGTGGCCAGAGTATCAGCATTTGCACCGGTTCACTAAATCCCACTTCCTACAGGGTGATACACAGTGGGCCGGGTGACATGCAGAGGTTTGCAAGAACTCAGAGCTTAAGGAACTCAAATCTTTGATAATGGGCAGGAAGTCTGCTGACCTTTGCCCCAGGGAGGGGTGTTATTTCTATTATACTGGGCAGTAAGCAAGCCTACCCTTTGCTCCAGAGGAGGTCACTATTTCTGTCTTCCTAGGCTGACAGCTCTACATACATCCTTGAAAAGATAACCTGGTTTTACTGGCTTTCAAAGATAAGCTTGAATGAGAATCGATCATCATTCAGTTCTTCTGTTTCCTTTATTGAGATTGTGCAAATATGCTCTTTTCTCTGTAAAGTTCACTAACTTTATTCATACATAAGGGATGCTTTTGGTTTTATTTATTAAGTTGAAATTTTCTTATTAGAGCAAATGATGAAACTATTATGGGTTGGATCTGAAAGTATGTTTTTCCAAGAAAAGGTGAATGATCAGTGCTCATAGAACTTTGCCACAAGGAGCTCATAGCAACTTAAATGATTTTAATTTGATTACTGTTTTGTACAACTTTCTTCCATCTTGCTTCATCCTCTCTGCTTCCAGTAACTCTCATATGGGAATGGGGCAGTTTCAGGGATTCACTGAACTCATTTACAATATTCAAATGGTTTTCTCTGTTATATTGTCTTTATTGAGGTAATGTTGACATACAACATTATATTAGTTTCAGGGGTACAACATAATGATTCATTGTTTGTATATATGTTGAAATGATCACCACAATAAGTCCAGTTAACATCCGTCCCCATACATAGTTACAAATTTTTTTCTCTTGTGATGAGGACACGGTGTATTTCAAGGTGCAGAGGAATCAACGATTATGTCTTACTTTTCCATATACAGCTTGATGGATTTGGACCTAAGTATACACCCTTGAGACTGTCACCACCATCAAGGCCGCAAACATATCCATCACCTCCCAAAGTTTTCTCTCAACTCCTTTTGTACTATTATTCTGTGGTAAGAACTCTTAATATCTACTCTATTAGCAAATGTGACGTATGCAATACAGTCTTGTCAGCTGTAGGCACTATGCTTGTCCTACATCTCCAGAACTTATTTATCTTGATAACAGAAATTTTGTATCCTTTGGCCATCAGCTCCTTATTTATCCATCCCCCCAGCCCCTGGTAACCACCATTCTAACCTCTGCTTGTATGAGTTTGACTATTTTAGATTCCACATATAAGTGAGTATTCGCCTTTCTCTGTCTGCCTTATTTCACTTAGCATAATGTCTTCCAGGTCCATCCATGTTGTCAAAAATGGCAGAAATTCCTTCTTTTTTCAAGGTTGATTAATATTGCATTTCTTTTTCCATTCATCCATCAGTGACATTTAGGTTACTTCCGTGTCTTGGCTATTGTGAATTAGCTGCAATGAACATTAGAGAGCAGGTATCTCGTTGAGACCCTGATTTCAATTCCTGTGGGTATATACTAGAAGTGGGATTGCTGCATCATATGTTAGTTTTCATTTTTGGAGGAAGCTCACTGTTTGCCATAATGGCTGTACTAATTTACATTCCCACAAGGGTTGCTTTTCTCCACATCCTCACCAACATTTGCCATCTTTAGTTTTTTTGATAATCACCATCTTAAAAGGTGTGAAGTGATAGCTCATTGTGGTTTTGATTTGCATTCCCTGATTAGTGATGCTGAACACCTTTTCATACACCTATTGGTCCCTTGTATGTCTTCACTGGAAAAAGTCTATTCTGGTCCATTGCCCATTTTTTAATTGATTTTTCTTTTTGTTATTGACCCAACACAAAAAAAGAGAACAAAATTTTCAGGCATTATGGGTGCTTCCCAGTTGATGCAGATGGTTTTGTTTTTACAATGGTACCAAAAGATAATGTTTCATGTTTTTTCTTCAGTTTGTTATAAGACCAACAGTAGCTACTGCATGGCAGATAATTGGGAACGTCTTGGTTTGGAGGTTTACAACATAAATGAGTGGTAAGGAATTTTTTATTATTCCAAGGAAAGTATTGAGATCATAGTCCATGGAATCCAGGATTGATAGGTGTAGGAGGAACTTAAGGTGGGGATCGGTGATCTGGCATTACTTCTGATCTTGAGGGACAGGTATCTACTGTATGAGTGTTTGAATAAAAGTATTAGAGATCAGGAATTTGTGATGGGTGAATACGTTTTCTGAATTATTTAATTTTGACCATAACCGTTTGGATTATGTGAACATCTGGGATATGGGAGTAAGTCGTTAACAGGGGGTGGTTGATAATGTCGCTATTGATTTAACTTCTATGAACACCAAGTGGTCAATGGATTAAGCAAATGAGTAGTCAGAAAACACAGAAATGGTAGGATTTGGGATTTAGTAAAGGTTTGGGGACCGACTGCCCTGAGAGGGAGTGTCAGGACTTGTGCGGTTTAGAGTGACAAGGACAAGAATATAATAGAAACACACTCAAACAAGGAGGGGTGTTAACAGGATGGGGGAGGAGAAATGATCTGGAGTAGCCTTAAATTTTGACCTTGAGCTTTCTGTTCTTGATGCAACTTTGCCTGATGACATCCCAGGACACAAGTCAGATCTATCCCTGGAGGACAGAGGGAGGGTGGAAGTACAAAACAACCAGGATAATTGTCCTAAAAAGTCAGGGTTCCTTTGTCATTTGACCCAATTTCATGATTTATTTTTGTAAGGTAAGAAGAAAAGAAGGATGATAGTTACGTCTTCACAGAGGAAGCAGTGTAACTGTGGGAACCAGTCCAAACCAAAGCCTGGTTTAAGCATCTTCAACCCTTTGAGGATGTCCAGTGACATATTCAAGAGGCCGGATACTAGAATCCCATCCCATTCTGGCTGTGACGGGTCTCTGGGAGGACACTTTGGACCAGCCTCACCAGGTCTGCTGGCCCGAGAGACCGCAAGGACTCCAGGCCTGCAGCAATGCAGGAAAACTGGTAAGTCCTTTGAATCTTGCCAAAGCGTTGCAAAAACTTGCACCTAGTCACACAGGTGAATCCCTGCCAGGTGTGTTCGCAGGTAGTCTGCACTCCAGGTTCCATGCCCACTCCTGCCGGTCTTCAGATTTGGCAGAGATGATTCCAGGAGCTGATCTGGGCATTCCACAGTTCCACTGCCAACAATTTCTGGCGACTGAGGAAGGTATCAGGAAGGAGGAAAGGGCAGTGAAGAGCACAGGAGAGAGACTGGTGGTAGCACTGATGGCGGACAGACTTGCTAGTGAGGCAGAGAAAGTGAGGGGCCAAGAAGGACGTCCTGACAGCAGATGAAATGGAGCAGGCACCTCAGTGAGGTCTCTTGGCAGCGTCCCTAATGTTTCCTTGCTTTGAGCTCTTGAAACTTTAAAACATACCAATACGTTTCTTTTATTAAACTCTGCTGCGTGAAATAGAAAATATAGACAGTGGTTTCTTTCTGAGGTGAGAGGTTGAGTTTCAGGTGAGGAGAGAAAGATCTTCTTTTTTCATGCTGTTCTCTCATTTTCCTTTACTATGCACATTATTTATTTTTACTTTCAAGTCAGCAGAGAGTTATCAACGTCACGGGATGATTCAGTTTTTCCCCACAGTCACAGTAAAACCTACTTAAAGTGGATTATTCTTTTTGTGTAATATTCCAATAGATTCCAAAATATTTCAAAAGCACTTCGATGTCTATGTTCTCAAATTAGATATTTACTTCTAAGTCTCCATTTTTATGTTCTTTGTTGCATGCTACTTCAGAGTTGCATCTAAGGAAATACCAGATTTCCCTCAGTTTTTTAGATCCATATGTGTTGGAAATTTGATTCATATAGATGGACACGGCAGTTGGGGGATCGTGCTATTATCAAAAGAGGCCTTTTCAGCATCAGTAATCTGACAAGAACCCACTGCTTGTTGGGATTCAATTGTCTATTTAGGGGATCAATCTTTCACTGTTGGCACTTCTCTTTCTCTTTGGAGGGAAAGTATGGCCTTCCCAGTTTTTTCATTACCAAACCACTTTCCTGGGTGGTTATGCTGTGTCAGGAAGGGCCTGGGATGCCGGGAACCAGAATTCATCCTCAGCTTCTGGCTGTCCTGAGAAGGCTTCCCTGACAGAGTCCAGCCTGTGTGTCTGGATGACACTTGCAGCCATCAGAAAGGAGGCGATAACTCACAAGTGCCAAGCGATTCATCTGGCCCTCGTCTTACAGGGTGTTCCCAAGGGAAGAGCTTCAAAATGCCACTTAGTAACCCTTTGAAAGCTTCTAGTCATGTGGTGGGTTCTCGGTGTGAGCTCAGAGCAGTGTCTATTCACCACCAGATGGGGAGCATTTCAGTATTTTAATTGGTAAGGCTGTGTTCATGTACGTCCATGGATCATCAGTTCCGTGGCTTTCCCTGCTGGAGCCCCCCACAACCCCGTCATACCTGATCTTTCAAAGCTCCAAACAGGGTTCACACCCCAGCAGGTGGTTGTAATGTAACCACAACACAAGACTGGGGAAAAAATCACAGACACCCAGGGTTGACACACTTTAAGGGCTTGGGCCCAGTTGCCCCATTTGGACGAGTTTGGAACACCAACACTGAGTGTGTAAACTTGAGGATTGTCCAAGACCATGGACCTCAGAAGAACACGGGCTCAGAAGTCACCTTGGACAGCAAGGGACAATGTGGGGTCACTGACTGGCCAGGATTATGGTCCCTTATCCTGGCAAAGTAGAGCTCACTCGGGATCCATCAGGCCAAGTCAGGGAGGAGGTTTGGGGCTTTCTAGGGAAATTCTGTCCTAAAGGGAATTGCATAAGGAAGGCAGGGGTGCTGAAAATCCTAGTTCACAGGGAGCAGTAATGTTTATGTAACAAGGCCCAGCTGTAGCCTTAAAAGCTGCATCACAAATCTTTCCTCCTGGATACAAATCAAGCAGGAAAAGGAATTCAGGGTCCTGGACAAGGATTCCAGCAGGATTCAAATCTAGGTCAGAGGTGAACATGGAGCCCCTAGAGGGCCCTCAGGAGGGAAAGTCCTGCCTGCCTTTAGTCCATCTGCAAATGAACTTCCGCGGGTCTTGTCCTCTCAACGTGCACATTTTGATCTTTTTCCATTGTTTTCTCCACTTAGAGCTGATATATTCCCAGAGATTGAACTAGAAAACAAGTTCCTAAAATTTGGTCAAAAGAAAGCTCAAGAAGAGAAGCAGAAAACATTCCCTCTTCCTCCAGAATTAGGAAGGCAGCCCCTGCCTGTGGCATGACATGGTCCTGCGTAGTGCTGTTTTAAAGTCACCCACATTTCAGTGGTTTTTTTCTCTGCCTGTGAAAGTACCTTCAACCTTTAAATCTCAGGAGAAGGGGTGGTGGGCTGTGCCTGCACCTGGAGGAGCTGAATGATACTGAAATGAACTGGTCCTCGGTGTTAGGGGGACTTGGGATTGTCCCCACTAGCCAGAGAAGGGGCTGGCCCTTCTCCCTTCTCCCACATACAATAAGCTGATGACCCGGAAGAGTTCTTGATTCAAGGAGAAATGTGAGATTCTGTGTCTCCCTCACATGCCTACAGAAAGTGACAGAACCACACCACAAGTTCCAGGCTGTAAAGGGAACAGGACTTTAATATAATATTCAAACATGGCATTTATTATTTACAACAAATAACTACTGTCCCTCCCCAATGGGTTCATAGATGCTGGGGGATGTCAGGGAGCTGAGATGGGGTCGTCCTCTCTCTCTTGGGCTTCAGGGGACTCCAGGAATCAGCTTACAATGCTCCCCTTCCTGTCAGGTGGGAGGAGCTGGCCCGGTGCATCGCAAGCTTCCCAGCTGTGTCCCGGCTACTGAGGATGAGGCTGTGATCGGCCACTGGTATGGGGCTCGGTATTGGGGCCTGGGGGCTGAGTAGAAGTGTCGGGTTATCTTGGGGGGCCTCCCTCAGAATCATGGCCACCCACCCTGTCCCCACTGCACTGGGTGCTGCAGACCTTGTGCTCAGTGCTGTTAGCCACCAGTACCCCACTTGTCCCTGCCACGGGAGAAATCGTTTACCATCACCTATTTCACAGAGGAGGACACGGAGTCTCAGGAAGCTGAAGAGAGTCACCCCAGTCACAGGACTGCTCAGTAGTGGAGGTGGGATCCCAGTGCCAGCTATCGGACTCCCCAAGGACACGCTTAGCTCAAAGCTTTACTGAACTCCTAGGAGTCAGTCACCCCAGCCCAGACACTCACTCACCCCTGAACTTGATGATGGCGGGCTCTTCTTGGCCTTGAATATTCTGCTGGCCAACTAGATCTGGGGATCCAGCAGGCAGGACAGGCTGTAGCTACAGGGCAGAGAGGCACCTCTGAGCCTACCAGGAGCCACACCTCAGGTGTCCCCCCACTGCCTTCCCAGCAGCTGGAGTCTGGGTGTCCCAGAGTTCGCCAAGCAATAAGGCCTGGGGCTGAGCAGGGGGCCATGGAGACAGGCTCTCTGGACTGGCCAACATGGAGAGTCCACCCCTGCCCTCACTCAACTCCTGCACAGCCTCAACTATCATTCTCGTTGAGCAGCTCCATGTCCTGGAATCAGGCCCCAAATCACTCCTCCAGCTCTGGTTCTAATTCTTTGCAACCACTGGGAGCAGCAGCATCTCCCTCATGACTCAGTATTCCTGGGACCAGAGGGAAGGAGAGGATGCACACAGGGCCTGGGTGGGGGATGCTGCAGGGGCCTTGTGGGGGGTGAGGGGTGGGGCAGGGGACCAGTCCTGGCAACGCTCCGTCCCACCAGTTCTATCCAGGCTCTACCTGTTCTCAGAATGGGAATAATCAGCCCCTCCTCCAAGAAGTTATCCTTGATGCCATCCTCCCCTCAACCAACCCGCCAATTGGATGGGTCTCCCACTTCTCTGTTATCGAAGTCTTCCACTCAATGTAAGATACAGGGGGTGGAACCAGGGACTGTTCTGCCCAGAGGGTCTCTGATTTCCACCTCCTTCCCCTCCCCTGCAGGGAGTGCCACAGCTGCTCACCTCAGTCCCTTTCTTAAGGTTGATCTCATTCCCCTGGAAGGTGGAGAGCCAGAGTCCATCAGACAGAATGCCATAGACTGACTAGCCCCTTATGTCCACCCCTTCTCATGGTGCACGACTGCCAGGTCCCCAGAGGGGGCGGAGCATGCAGAGAAAACAGGACTTGGACCTAGGCCGGGCTCTGGGCTCCAGAGAAGGAGGACATGGGGGGAGGCTGAGGGACCTGGCAGCACAACCCTCTCTGATGACAGACTTGGAGGCTGAGGCCTCAGGCAGAGGGGACTGCTCAGCAACTTATGTGCTGCCTGACTTGGGGGGGGGGCCGACCCCTCTCTCCCTCCATGGGGAGCATGGGAGTTAGAGGCTGAGTCCAGCTCCGATAAAACCTCACGCGGCTGTGCCATCAGGCAGCTCTGAGTTTCCCCAGCCTGGGGAACCGGAATGGGTGTCTCAGGTGGAGCCTCTGTTCACTCATCTCTAAGATGGGCCTGATGCCCCAGCTCCCAGGGGCCACTGCGAGGCTCCCAGGAGAGATGTGTCAAGTGCTGAGAGCTCGGAGCACATTTCGGGGGCTCCCGCATCCCAAGGTTCAGGATCGTGGTCCTTCCTGCCTGGCCTCAGGTTCACCCACCTCGAGATAATCACCCATCGCCAGACACAGCATAAGCAGGTCACCAAGGAAAGTGCCAAGATAGGGGACGACACCTTGTGACATTGGGGTGCGGGTGGGATGAGCCCTTGCTCTCAAGTCGACCCCCTGCAGACCCTCCCCTGAAAAGTCCACAGCCACAGCCTCCTGGCCCACCCCAGGGTTCCCACGGGGAACAGCCTAGGACCCTTACTAGCCTCCCCTCAATTCCTCCTTGCTTCACACCCCAAGAACACCACACTCCTCCTCCTCCTCTCCCAGGGCAGGCTTCTAGCAAATCACAGGGTATGTGGTCCCTGTCCCTCCCCACAACAAACCCATCCTGCACCAGCTCTTCCAGGCCATCCCGGTCACTTCTACTGGGGGATTCGGACACTGTGGCACCAAGAGAAAGGGCCCTCCTCTCTCGATTTGAGGCCTCCAGCTGGGAACGCAGAGCCCCTCCCCCACAGGCACACTCACCTGCTGCTGCTGCTGCTCCTTCTCCTGCACCCTCTGGGGGTTGATTTCCGGGGGGCAAACGTGGAAGGCCCCTCCTGTCAGGGTCGAGGACAGTGTCAGTGAGGCCATAGTCCCCTCACTGCATTTCTCTCCAGCACCACTCGCCTCCGACACTGGACATCTGACTCGAGTCAACTGGTACCAATGCCACTCCACCCTCCAAGGTCTTGTGATTCCAGAACAAGCCCAGTTTCAACTCTCTGAGTGTAAGCTTGGGCTTGCGTCCTGGACTCCCTGAGCCTGTTTCCTCATCTGGAAAGTGTGAGAACTCCAGCTACTTCACAGGTTCTCCTGAGGACTCACTGTCGCATGACTGTCATCGCTGTTCTTGCCCTCACCCCTCCAGGGAGCAGGCAGAAAGCTCCCACATTCCTTTCCTCCCTCTTACCTCATCACCCCCATGTGAGGCCTGCACCACACGATCACCATCCTTCCATTTCCCTGATGGGGAGACAGAGGCCCAAACAGGGGCAGTGAGTTGCTCAGGGGCCACAGAGGAGAGGCCACTTGGCCCTCCCAGCCAGAGACCCTGTTCCAACATCCTCACCTAACCCCCAGCCTCACCACTGACAATAGTCCTGACCCCCGAGCTCTCGAAGCTTGGTCGTGGGCCGAGGCGTGGATGGAGAGGATGTGGTGTCTTGGGAGTCTGGTTGAATGGCTCCTGCCTGCCCCAGTCTCGTGGAGTGTCTGGCCCCCAGGCTGGGACAGAGGCAATGCCAAACCCTTCTCCTCCCCCAAGGAACCACTCAGGATATTCCCCTGCACTGAACTCTTTCTTTATCCACTCAGAAACTGGACCCCCAAGGTGCCACCTCTGATCAACAGGGAAGGGGTGAGAGGACATTTTGCTTCCCTGTTTACATGAAGCTCCTAACTTCCTTTCAGCAGGATCCACTAAGAATCTATCAGTTGCCTAGGCGCTACTCATAAGCCACCTGGGGTATATGTCATTGCCAACCAGGCATTCAGGTGAGACTCCGTTGTTGACTCGAATGACTGTTCTAGGCGTCCAGGGGGGGTCCCAGAACGCACACATATCTGTCTCTGGTCCAGCTGTTCAGATCCAAGGATGAGCATCTTGTTTGTCCACCTGGGCCAGGGGAATTCTCTGCTGTGCCCGTCCCTGGGGTAGGCAGTGTGCTCTCCCCTTGGAGACATGGTGAAGATAGAAGGAGCAGCAGGGGCCTGGCTTCCTGAGGACAGGTTTAGGCTGAGGGATAAACCCACCCAACCACCCAACAGTCTGGGAGAAGCTACATTCAGCAGGACGGAAGTGCATGGAAGCCAGAAATCTGCTGATGGCGCCAGCTCGGCAACTCGCCCTGGAACAGCACAGCCAACACCACTGTGTCCCATGACCAGGGCCTCCTGCCCACAAACGGCACCCCACCTGCCCATGGGCCAAACAGATCCCTAAGCTTGTTAACCTGGACAAGATAGATGGGAACGTTTCAGAGAAAGTTCAAGTGAGAAACTATCAAAACCACAGCTTGCCCAGTCCCCCTCCCCCCGTGGCACTTCCTCTCTTTCCAGACCCCCAGCCTCCACTCTACCTTGGTCATCAGTTCTCTGCTCAAGGACTCGTCTTGGCTATAGTGCTCCTTAAGTTTTTCAGAGCGCTCCCTGAGGAGAGGAGAAAGAGGGAAGGATAAATTTAGGGATAATATGAGGGGTCTGAGTGCAAATCTTTTTCTTTGACAACCTGAGAGATTCAAACTGCCTGGAGGAGTGCTCTCACTGGGCTCCTCTGAGGGCTAAGGTCTTGTGAGACTGGGAGGGGGCTCTCCTGTTGGTCACTGGGGTCTCCATTCCCCCGCTATACAGAGCAGCTCTCTTTTGACCACTTTCAGTTTCAACTGGGCATAGAGTTCTGTTGCTATAAACACTTGAAAATCTCCAATGTGGCTCAACCCAGTACCTGGCATTTAGAGAAACCGAATCCTGAAGCAGAATTGGTGCACTAAGGACACCAGGAGACTTAGAGACCCACCGCTGAGGCCCAGGCCCTGTTCCAAGCATTTGCTGCCACCCAGGAGTTCCCAGCTGACTGAGGGGCCAATGGCAGACATACGGGAGATCCCCCATCCACCCTGGTCCTCCTATGGAGAGAGGCCTACCCACCAGGAAACTTCCCCCATGTGTTCTTCAGGTGGCATATGGATGTTTTCTGCAGAACAGAGATGACAGTTCAGGGCGAGGAGAAGTTCTTCAGGATCTTGCACTCCTGGGGAAGGGAAGAGAATGAGCTGTGAGGTGGGGTACTGGAGCCCTGCTTGCTCTAGCTTCAGTCCCCTTCTATTTAAATCTCCTCTCCTGGATGAGACAGATGCTCAGGGAGCCCCAGAAGGGCACATTTAGGACCCAAAGAGTAACACTCACAAGGAGGAGGATTTTAGCTCAACCCAGGGAGGGAGCCAGGTAGGAAGTGAGCATCCCCGCAGTGGGACCTGGAGTCAAGGTCAGCATTCCCCTGGCAAGAAGGGCCTAGGGACTTGCAGGGGCTTAGACCACACACTGCAATCCTGGGATCTGATAAAGGTGGAGGCAGTTCCCAAGTCTCCAGAGAGGGGCTCCACTGGGCCTCCCACAGCACACCTGGGCCACCTGGATCCAGCGCTCCACCACCCTCACCCTGTCCTGGGCCATCATGCTCGGGTCCCCGAGGCAGGTGGTGACGACGAGGCTGGCCACCCTTCTGAAGTGGTCGATGGTGGCCCGGACGGTGTGTGCCAGGTGCTCATTGCTGGGCTTGTTCCTCTTGCCCCAGGTGGAGCCCAGGCACTGAGAGGGCACCACCTTCCGGAAGAGCTCCTGGGGAACAGGGGGAGTGTCACCCAACATTGCCACACCCCAGCTCTGTGTCCACATCCCCAAAAGTCCCACACAGGGGTCACAGTTTAGAGCTGGAGCTCAGGAAGCTCATGATGTGGCCTGAGCCTTGTGAGAGTCCCTGGCTTTTCTTCTCTGTCCACTGAGGGTACCCAGAGGATGACCCAGGACCCAATACTGGCAGGGAAGGGAGAGGGACATTTGCATCCAGCCCGTCCTGGCTAACTCCAAGCTCCAGATGGTGGCTCACCTCGGCTCATCCCAAGGGGGCATCTTCCAACACACTGATCCCCCTCTGGTCACACTCCCCGTTCTGATGCACATTCTCCCCTGGCAGCTACAACCACGGGCCTTGTCTGTCTCCCTTGTAGTGGAGTACACATCAGGTGTCTAATAAGTCCTGAGGCTGTTGAGCTTCCTGAGCAGACGGTTGGGCCACCAGGGACCTGGCTGCATACAGTGAGTTCCCCTCCACTACTGATGTGCCAGGCCCTGCTCACCCTTCCTTCTCTTCAAGGAGCCGGCATAGCCACTCTGTGCAGCAGGTCCTGTTAGTGTCCACCTCTACGCTCTGCAGGTGGAAAGCAAAGGCTTAGGGGTTCAGAAAGTTGCCCAGGTCGTATGGTTGGTAAGGGGTGGAGCCAGGATTCGGGCCCAGATCATAGGAGACTGGATGAGGTCTGGGGCAACGATGGCAGAGGGAAGGCCTACCCCACCCCACCCTCAGAGCCCAGCTGCTCACTGCATCCATCACGATCAACTGCTCCACCACCAGCTTAGGAGGGAAGGCCGTAGGTTGGGCTTCTTCTCACACTTCTTAGCCACAGGTGGAGACGGACTTCCCACTAGAAATGATGGTCCAGGTGACTCCAACTTAGCAGCTCCCACTCCTGCTGGAGCCCATGTTGGCCCTTGCTCCACCTCCAACACTGCTGGTAGAGGGGACACTGGCTCCAGTGCTAGAGGGTGTGGTGTCAACGGAGCTGGAGCCAGCTCTACCTCCACCACTGCCCACAGCTCTGCTTCTGCTGCTGGCTGAAACTCTGGAGCTGACTCTGGAGCGGGATAAAGAGAAAGGTTCACTCACATAGCTGACTTTCCATGTGTCCTTCTAAATACAGGAAAGATCCCACTTCTCTTCCAGGAATAGCCAGCCTGCAGTCCCCTTTAGCCTCTGGCTCTGCCTCAGTGGCCTCCTAAACTCACAACAGACAAGGGAAATAGGGTCAAGGGAGCACAGCTCTGAACCAGACAAGGTTACCTGCATGTACGTCCCCTTTAGCTTGAAAAAAAGACAGCCCCTGACTGGTCCCACCCTAGTTCTGGTCCAACCCCATCATCTCAAGGTCCTGAGTGTGGAGGCCCTCTGCTCCTGCTGTCATCTCAGAGCAGCACTGGATGGTGTGGGTGGCCTCATGTACCTGCTCCTTGTCTAGTGAGTTGGTGGAGTTGAAACCATTGGGCAGCTACTCGACGACCTCCTGAGTGGAGTTCTGCAAAGACTGCCTGGGAGCTGGGCCAGAGGGAATCAGGGGTGGCCTGCACACTGCCACTGAGGCCAACCCCCAAGAGAAAGTCTGCTCCTCAGTTCAGGCACAGAGGGCATCCTGGCAAAGATCTTTGGTCAGGGAGGGAAGGAAATGAAACCTCTAGGGCTCAATAATATATGAGTAGAGGAGCTCACCTTCTCATGCTGTCAGCCATGATCTGGGGTATGAACGTGACAGACCCACCAGGTTTCCGACACCTAACAACAAGCTCCTGCTTAGGAATGGCCTGTCCCACATACCCTGCCTTCCCCACTCCACACAGACACACAAACACACACACACACACTATGAGGGGCCTGGAGTGTGGGGTTGATCAGGTGGGATCACCGTTGTGTCCTGGCCTGCACTAGCCTTTCCTGGGCTCCCCCATGTTACCCTTCACTGCCTCCTGTCAGACACCCAGAGGCGTCAGGGATGAGGGCTGAGCCAACATCGGCAACAATCAAAAAGATTCTCTTTCTGGGTTTTTTTGAGGCCAGATCCTGCAAAAGTTTGGATACAACAACAAAACATTTTTGCTTCTTGGCTGTCTCCATTCAAGTGAGCTGGATGGGGGGCTGTGGGTGCCTGGTTACCAGAGTTCTAAGATCTGTTGAGGCCTAGGACCAAGGAGATGGGGTCATTTTTCAAGATTCCTTTACCTGGGACCCTTACCTCAATCAGATTTCTCCAGAGCTGCCCATTGAGCCCGGGCTGCTCACCCTCCTCTCTCATGTCACTTCCTGAACTGTACACAAGGAGCCTACACAGCCCTAGCCACAGTTCCCTGGAAACCTAACTCAGGTCCTAGCTTTGAGGAGACAGAGATGAATGCAGACCTCCTCTTTCTTACCAGTTCTGCATCCTGGGAAAGTCCCTGTGCCTCTCAGGTCCTCCCTAGTCTCCAAACCTGCACCATGGGGATCAGGCTAGAATCTACTTCCTAGGGACCTCACCCGGTGTATATGAGATAATATCTATTACCCCTGTGGGCTGGTGTCACATGTACCTAAGGCACAAACTTAGAGATGGAAGAATAACAAGAAGGGGTGACATGTAGCACAGAACACCACTCAAAACAGGCCTGGATTCTAGCAATGTGATATTGGAACAGTCACTTCCAACTTGGCCTCATTTTCAGGTCAGCATCATGAGGGGTTTGAAACTAACGGAAATTTAGATACTGCCTTCTGTGGCATAAAACCATTCAACTGTTTCCTGTTTTATGGAGAATGAGACCCAAGGGCCTCATCTTGGCCTATGAGGTGAGAAGCCTCCACAATGGCACCCAGTAAACCCCACCCATGGCATAGCCATCCCCGTGGAACCACTAAGTGGTTAGTAACTGGCTTATGAACATAATAAGAGCCAATGTGATGGGATGTCTTGTCTAAATTTTAACTACACAAGTCTCTCACTTCCTCTTACTCCCTCTCTCATGTTCCATCTCTCTCTCTCACTCTGTCGAATCCCTGTAACTGAGGAATCAAATACCAGTGTTTTGGGACTGCCCAATGTGGAGGCCTATAGAGGAGAGAAGCACGGGAGTGCCCAGGCCAACAGACAGAAGGGAACTCAGGCTCTCAGTCCAAACTGAACCCTGAAGGCTGAGAGTGACCTTGGGGGCTTGTCCTCCCCCAGTTGAGCCTCAGTTGAGGCCACAGCCCCAACCTGTTCAACTCAGTGAGGCAGAGGCACCCAGCTAAAACGTGCCTGATTGCTGATACACACAAATTGTGAGATAGTCAACATTTGTATTTTTGAAAAGCAAGGTTAGGGGCAATAAAGTCAGAGAGGGAAAGGTAACTGACACAGCTTAACAGGCCCTGGCCCTACCTTCCAACCCATCTCCTGTTCTCTCCTCCCAGCCTCCCTCCAGCTGCACTGGCCATATATCTGACCTCCTCTGGCCAAACTCACTTCTGCCTGTGAGACTCAGGACCGGTGGTGCCATCTCCCTGACACACTGCTCCCAGACCCCTGAAGGGCTGGCTCCCTCTTGTCATTCTGGTCCCAGCAAATGTCACCCTATTGAGGCCTTTCAGACCCTCCTACCAAGTGACGCCCAACCCTCCCTCACAGCCCCCTGCTGTGTTTCTCTACAGCACTTGCTGAGAGGAACTTACCCACGGCTCTCAGAATCATTGACAAAGATGGAGAACTCAAAGGTTTTGCGGGTACCAATGCCTGTGTTTCTCATCCCCTAAGCCATCAGATGTCTCCTTTGGATCCCACTGCTGCCACCAAACTGGTACAAAACAAAATAAAACTGAGTAAATTTTAAACATCTTATCGGCTTTATTCAACAGTTCATGAATCAGGCAGCATCCAGTCTAGCAGAGAGAAAGGAGCTCCAAGGAGCTGTACAAAATGAAAGACTTTTATAGGCAGAAGGGAGCAGGAACAAGGAAATTACACTACACCAAAAAGAGGGTTGGTTACTGCAAGGTTACCTTCCTTTAGGGGATGGCAGGGCTCTATCAGGAAGGTGACCTACCTGCTGCTCATCAGGCGATTCCCAATTGACTGGTTTATGATTCTATTCCTGGGAGGGCAAAAAGTCTAATTAAATCTCGGCTTGTTGACGTGAGACTTAGGCTAAGTGGCTCTATTAGGGCCTGGTGTCTTGTTTTATTATTTTATTTATTTATTTTTTTGTGAGGGAGATCAGCCCTGAGCTAACATCCATGCTGATTCTCCTCCTCCTTTTTCCTGAGGCAGACCAGCTCTGAGCTAACATCTATTGCCAATCCTCCTCCTTTTTTCCTTCCCCAAAGCCCAGGTAGATAGTTGTATGTCATAGTTACACATCTTTCTAGTTTCTGTATGTGGGATGTAGTCTCAGCATGGCTGGGGAAGAGGTGCGTCGGTCACGCCCGGGATCCGAACCCAGGCCGCCAGTAGTGGAGCGTGCGCACTTAACCGCTAAGCCACTGGGCCTGCCCTGGTGTCTTGTTTTAAACACATTACTTCTGCTGGTCCCTGATTTCCCCAGTTACACCCCAGCTGTCCCTTCATTGACCATTGTTGGTCACACACCCACTGCACCTGCCTCCAGTCCTTCCCCTTCAACACCGTAATCTCACACACAGCTCCTCCCGACACTATCATGACGTCTCCCACCACACGTCCCCTATACTTTCCACACTGCCATCAAGATGCTTCACAAACACCACAACCATTTATGTCCAATGGGCTGAGAGGTCTAACCGTGCACTGGGAATCAGGAGTCGCAGGGTCTGTCACTTGGCCTCCAATAACCTACTGTACCCCAGCTGAAGGGCTTACCCTGCAGAGAGACTCAGTTGTAGCCAACTCCATTGAACAACATCTTTGCCCCGGGATTCCTTCAAAATGCTCCACCCACTTTCTGCCTCAACTGCTCCTTGAGGGGTCATTTTGGGGTAGGCTTTGAGGCCACCTTGGGGATTTTGTGCCCAGGCCCAAACAGCTCTTGGCCGACAAACACTTTAACCATACCCCCTGAAATCATATAGCACAGGTAGCCAGTGAATGGGTGCAAATTATTTTACCTCAAGACACCTAAGGAATATTTGACACCAGGAGCATCCACTTTTGGGCTTCACTGTGGGCTAATATCACAAGGCTCTCAGCCAGTGAGCGTCTCTCTCCCCAGCCCTCTGAGCAGCTTGCTCCAGGCTGTATTCTGCAACGCACTATTGTCTCTCTCTCAGCCTGCTTCCCTCAGGTCGCAGGTCCCCTGAGTTTCCTGCCCTGACAGGCTACCAACAACCCATAGAAACAATGTCAGTCCTATAGCACTGGGTTTTCAGTTCTACTGGGATTGACTGACTGGACTTGGCACAGGTGCGGTGGCCCTACCCACACAAAATCAGGAAACTGAGGCAACTAAGAAGTATCAACAACCTTAACAGAACACGGACAACAAATCCATAAGAACATATCCTAACCCCTGAACAACACTCTCATGGGTCTCTCGCCTAAATGGTTTTAGAAAATGGCCTGGCCCAAGACTGTCTATACCGGCCAAGGAAGGAGGGGTTGGTGCCTTTCCTAGAACCACACTTGCTGAGTGTACATCAACAGAGAAGTTCAAACCTACTTCCACCAAATGGCCCAAGAGGTTAAAATATTGCATAATATTACCCAAATCTTTGAATAGATACCAAAGGCCCCCAAGATCACTGACCTATTTTCATGGCTGGTCTCTCCAAGTTGGGGACAATGGAAATGGACTGGATTTTAGACTGTTGCTTGTATAGTCATAGGATTTGTTACTATAGCCCTCGTCGGATGTTTACTCTCTTGGCTACAACTTGCCCTACCCCTAATAACTCCATTAATTACACTTATTAAATATACCAGCCAACTTAAAATTAACCAATACCCTGATTAACTTAAAAAATTCAAAATTTTTATGTGGAAAATCTGCTTAACGTAGAATACACCGTTTTAAGCATTTCAAAGTATACATTTGTGTGGATTTTAGCACAATGATTATGTCGTGTGGCTATCACCACTATCTAATTCCAGAACATTTTCAACACCCCCAAACAAACCCATACTCATTCACACTCTATTTTCTGCTAACCCAAACCCATGGAAACAACTCATCTGTTTTCTCTCCCTATGGATTTTCCTATTCTGGACATTTCATTCAAATGGCATCCTGTTATCTATTGCCTTTGTGGATGGCTTCAGTGAGCACACATGTTTCAAGATTCACCCATGGCCGAGCATGTAGCAGTACTTAATTCTTTTTTATGGCTTATAATATCCTATATTATGAATAGGCCACATTTGGTTTATGCAGTGATAACTGGATAGAAATTTGGGTTTGTTTCACTTTTGGACCATTGTGAACACTGTTGCTTTGAATGTCTATGGGCAAGTTTGCTCTTTTGGACATATCTACCATGGGCCTCTCCAGGTCAATGGTAATTCTAAGTTTAAGATTTTAGAAAATGCCAAGCTGTTTTCTGCAGTGGCTGCATCATTTTACTTTCCCACCAGTAATGTATGTGGGTTTCCCTTTCTACACATCTTTACCAACACTTGTTATTTTCCATTATGTTGAATATAGCCTTCATTTTGAGCGTGAAATAGTATCACATTGTGCTTTGAATTTGTATTTTCCTAATAATTAATGATACTGAGCAACTATCTTGTGCTTATTGGCCATCTATGTATTTCCTGGAGACATGTCTATTCCAGTTGCTTACCTCGTTTCATTGACTTGTCTTTTATAATTGAGTTCTAAGAGATCTTTATATATACCCAATATAAGAGCCTTCTCACGCATATAAGTTGCAAATAGTAGGAGACTTCAAAAACCATTTTTAACGGATAGAATATCCATACAGAAAATCAGGAAATAGCAGACATGAAAACATTAAATACTAAATGGAACTATCAGACACACACAGAATATTTTACTGGACAGCAACAAAATGTACACTCTTCTCAAGGGCACACAGATTATTTTCCAGAACAGATCACATGTTAGGTCACAAAACAAGTCTTAACAAGATTAAAGAAGACTGAAATAATACCAAGTAACTTTTCTAAACACAATGGCATGAAACTAGAAGTCAATAACAGAAGGAAAACTGGGACATTCATAATATGTGGAAGTTCAACAAAAACTCTTAAACTTAAAAGTAGATCAGGGTGCAGACAGGTGCTGTAGCGGTTAAGTGCATGTGTTCCGCTGCTGGCGGCCTGGGTTCGGATCCTGGGCACGCGCCGATGCATGCTTGTCAGGCCATGCTGTAGTGGCATCCCATATAAAGTGGAGGAATATGGGCAAGGATGATAGCTCAGGGCCGGTCTTCCTGAGCAAAAAGAGGAGGATTGGCATGGATGTTAGCTCAGGGCTGATCTTCTTCACACACAAAAAATGTAGATCAAAGAAGAAATCAAAAAGGAAATTAGAAAAATGCTCAAAACATACAAAAAGAAACAATAGGGACCGGCCTGGTGGCACAAGCGGTTAAGTGCGTGCGCTCCACTGCGGGGGCCCGTAGTTCGCCGGCTCAGTTCCCGGGTGCACACCAACGCACCGCTTGGCAAGCTATGCTGTGGCGGCATCCCATATAAACTGGGGGAAGATGGGCACGGATGTTAGCCCAGGGCCAGTCTTCCTCAGCAAAAAATAAAATAAAATAAAATAAAAGAGGATTGGCAGATGTTAGCACAGGGCCAATCTTCATCACACACACACAAAAAGCAACAATATGGGCCGGCCCTGTGGCTTAGCGGTTAAGTGCGTGCTCTCTGATGCTGGTGGCCCGGGTTCGGATCCCGGGCACACACCGACGCACCGCTTCTCCAGCCACGCTGAGGCCGCATCCCACATACGGCAACTAGAAAGCTGTGCAACTATGACATACAACTATCTACTGGGGCTTTGGGGCGAAAATAAATAAATAAATCTTTAAAAAAAAAAAGAAACAACAAACACACCAAAACTTATAGGCTGCAGCAAAAGTAGTACTAAGAGGAAAATTTATAGTGATAAACTTGTACATTACAAGAGAAGAAAGATGTCAAAGAAACAACCTGACTTACAACACACAGTATTAAAAACAGAAAAAATGAAACCCAAAGTTAGCAGAAGGATGGAAGTCACCAAGAGGAGAGTGGAAAAAAAAGGAAAGACAGTATGGACGATTAATAAAAGTAAAAGTTGAGTTTTGGAAAAAATAAAATTGAGAAACCCTTAGATAAAATATCTAGGAAAACAAAGAAAGATGACTCAAACTAAATCAGAAATGAAAGAGGAGGCATTGCAACGGATGCTTCAGAAAGAAAGAGATCAGAAGAGACTATTCTGAACTAGTGTACACATAAATTGCATAACCTAGACAAAATAGATAAATTCCTAGAAACAACCTACAAAAGCTGCATCATGAAGAAATAGAAATCTTGAATAGACCAGTAACAAATAAGCAGATTGAATCAGTAATCAAACACCTCCCAATGAGAAGGGACTTCTCCACTCTGCCTGACCTTAGCCAGCCTGCCCCAATGCCAGGCTGACTCCTGTGAACCTAGCTGGCTCCCTGTAAGTTTCTGCAAATCCAGGCCCCTGGCTCACCCTGGAGCATGCCAGCTCTGGTGGCCTCAAGCAGCATCCTTGACACCAGGCTCCCACCATGCTCCTGGGAACCCAGGGCCCCATCTCAGCCTAGGGGCTGCCATCTTAAACAGCCCAAGGTGGCTTTTGTGACCACAAGTGGTGTCCTTGGCACCAGGCTTTGGTGAATCCAGACCCTGGCTCACCCAAGGTCCTGCTTACTCCAGGCAGACACAGGCAGCATTCACAGCCACAGGCAGCTTCTGTAACAGGGCAAACCCAAGACCCCAGGTCACTCCAGCACTTGCTGGCTCCAGCAACCCAGGTAGATTCCATGACACCAGGCTCTCAGGGGGCTGCTGGGAACTCAGGCCCATGGATCACCACACCACCTGCCAGTTCCAGCAGCTGTAGACAGCTCTCATGGAACCAGGCTCCTGGCAGGCTCCCACAAAACCAGGCCCCCAGTTTACCCAGGTGCTTGCTGACTCAGGCGGCCCCAGGCAGCTCCCATGGCACCAGGCACCGGCAGGTTCCCATTAACCCAGGCTTCCATCTTGATCCAGTGCCTGCTGGCTTCTGCAGCCTCAGGCATCTCCTGTGGCCCCAGGATCCCAGCTGGATCCCAGGAATCCAGACTTCTGGCCTACCACAGCACAAGCTGTCTCTCGTGGCGCCAGGCTCCTGGCAGTCTCCCATGAACCAAGGCTCTCAGCTCATCCCAGCACTGGCGAACACTCATGGCCTTGGATGACTCCTGTGGCTGCAGGCTCTCAAAGAGGACCTGCCAAAACAGGCTCCAGTGGGGCTACTCATGATCTCAGGGTCCCAGCTGTGCCCAGGGCCAGACACAATACCATAGACCCAAGCTTTCCACTCACCCCAGTACCAGGGTGCCCAAGGATTCCAGCAGCAAGCCTGCCCCTGGACACCACCAGATGGCCTACCCAGGACCCCTAGATGGGATGACTATGAAGGCTTTGGTTTGCTAAAGCCATTCTGTAAAGACTGGAAGAGGTGCCTACTTCCTCAAATTTGCAGACACCAATGGAAGGCCACAAGGATCATGAATAATCAAAGACTCATGACACCACCAAAGAAAAAGAATAAAACTCCAATGACCGACCAAGCAATGGAGATATAGGAACTATGAGACAAAGACTTCAGAACAACCCTCTTTGAGAAATTCATAAAACTCTAAGGAAACATAGATAGACTACTAAATGAAATAAGGAAACAGTGCATGAACAAGTGAGAAGTTCATTATAGAAACAGAAATCATTAAGGAAAAACAAACAGAAATCCTAGAATTGAAGAACACAATGACTGAACTGAAGAATTTAATAGAGAGGTTCTAAATCAGATTCAACCATGTACAAGAAATAATTAGTGAACTAGAAGATGTGTCGTTTGAAATCATCCAGTCAAAGAAACAAAAAGAAAAACGGTACTGCATAGGAATGGGGAAAGGCAGTGTGAATTATGGGATACCATGAAAAGAAATAGATAAGCATTATTAAAGTACCAGAGGAGAAGACAGGGATAAAGGAAAAGAGTGTTTACTTAAAAAAAATAGCAGCTTGTATCGCTATGAGTTTCTCTCTCAGGACCGCTTTTGCTGCATCCCATATGGTTTGATATGGCATGTTATCATTTTCGTTTTTTTCCAGATAGTTTTTGATTTCTCCTTTAATTTCATCAATGATCCATTGGTTGTTCAGTAGCATGTTGTTTAATCTCCACATTTTTGTCACTTTCCCAGTTTTTTTTTCATGGTTCATTTCCAGTTTCATAGCCTTATGGTCTGAAAAGATGCTTGTTATGATTTCAATCTTCTTAAATTTATTGAGGCTTGCTTTGTTTCCCAACATATGGTCTATCCTAGAGAATGTTCCATGCACGCTTGAGAAGAATGTGTAGTCAGCTGTTTTTGGATGGAGTGCTCTGTATATGTCTACTAGGTCCATCTCGTCCAGTTTTTCATTTAAGTCTACTATTTCTTTATTAACTTTTTGTCTGGATGATCTATCCATTGCTGTAAGTGGGGTGTTAAGATCCCCTACTATTATTGTGTTGTTGATTTCTCCTTTTAGGTTTGTTAATAGTTGTTTTATGTACATTGGTGCTCCTACGTTGGGTGCATATATATTTATAAGTGATATGTCTTCTTGATGGAGTGTCCCTTTTATCATTATATATTTCCCTTCTTTGTCTTTCTTAACCTGTTTTATCTTGAAGTCTACTTTGTCTGATATGAGTATGGCAACACCTGCTTTCTTTTGTTTGCCATTAGCTTGGAGTATTGTCTTCCATCCTTTCGCTCTGAGCCTGTGCTTGTCTTTAGTGCTAAGATGTGTTTCCTGAAGGCAGCATATTGTTGGGTCTTGCTTTTTAATGCATCCTGCCACTCTGTATCTTTTGATTGGAGAGTTCAATCCATTTACATTTAGGGTAATTATTGATATATGAGGGCTTAATGTTGCTGTTTTGTCACTTATTTTCTGGTTCTTTTGCATTTCCTTTGTTTCTTGTCCCATTTGTTTTGGACTGCCAATTCAGTTTGGTTGTTCTGTCTTATGATTCTTCTAGTTTTCTCTTTGTTTATCATATGTGGTTTTGCTTTGATTATTTGTTTAGTGGTTACCTTGAGGTTTGGGCAAAAAATCTTGTGTATGTGATAGTCCATTATCTGATAGCCTCCTATTTCCTTATACTAAGTCAATTCAGTCACTTTCCTCTTCCCCTTAAGTGATACAATAAGTTAGGAAACAGATCTGTTGACAAACACAAAAAAGCTAGATCTAGCCTCAGCCTGAGGGACAACAACATAAGAAACTAGTGGAGAGGAAACATTCTCCTCAAACCACAATGAAACAGTCACCACAATGGACTGTGTGCTAAGCCACAGTGAAATCTCTAAAGAGTCCAAAAAGCAGAAATCTATAAGTAACCATATTACGGGACATTAAAGCAATAAAAATAAAAAATAATCACAAAATATTGGCTCCCCTCCCCCAACCTATCCACTTGAAAATCTGTCCACACCCTTCTAAATCTCTCAGGTTACAGAGGGGATCCAGACAGACAGGACAAACTCTTTAGAAATGAGCAGCACTGAGAGCAGCATAAGACAAATCCATGGCGTGGAGACTAAGGGACAGAAGAGACACAGCCTCCACTGCAGGTATCAGGGAATATCAACTCTACACGAAGAAGCTGAGCACTTCCCTCCAGGAGCCAGAATAACACCACAATAAAACCAACAACAGCCGAATGAAGTGAGGATTCACGAGGCGGGAAAAACAATGCAGACCTAAGCAATGGAGTTAAGGGCTGGCTCTCTGGAAAGACCTGTAACAGTGAGAAACCTTGCGTAGTCTGACCAAGAGGAACAGACAAAGACACCAAACTGTACCATCAGGTACAAGAAATTACAGAAACTGCTGTAACGTGATAGGAGAACATAGTGGATAACTCTGACCAAGACATCAGCGGTCCTCAACTGGAGCTGTCCTTCCACCAGAATGCATCTGGAAACACGCAGGATGGGTTTTGTTTCTTGTTTTGTGTTGTCCTAATGGTTGCTGCCCTGGGGGTCCCGGAGATCCTGAACAGCCAGTCACATAGAGCCGTTTCCCTCCTGAAGTGTTACTGACATCTGGGAAGACGAGCACTGATCCAGATTAAATGAACTATGTGGTAGGGAAATGTTTTCCATGGATGTATAACAGGCAAAAGATGGTACCCTCAATACATAAGGAATATCGAGAAACCAATGTTTACAACTACTAAACTATAAGAGAGCGGGAAAATCAGAAACATAGCCAATAAATACACCAAAAATATATCCAACCTATTTGTACAGCTGGAGAAATATGCATGTAAAGCACAGGGAAGAGTTGAGGAGATTACACAACAAATTTTACTACCAACAAGGAATAAAAGTTGGGAGGTAGGTGAGAAATAGGAGTTTTTACCACTTCTTACCTTATATATTTCTGTAGTGTTTTAATATTTACAAAAGAGAATGTACTCTACTCAAAAAGATGTTTAAAATTTTAAAGAAATTATTAAAATGTTCAAAATGACTTCAGTTCATGGATATTCACTAAAACACGAATGGAAAGAACCTCCCCATGACTTTAAGAGTCTCCTATAACTTTTCTAATAGTTACTATGTCGATTTTATTTTACATTTAGATCCTAACTCATTGGAATTTACATTTGTGTGAGGGATGCAACAGAAGCTGATTTTCTCCTGTTCAAGTGGAAAAACAAGGATCCAGGCACCATTCATTGTGTAGGTCTGGCTTTCCCAGCAGACCTGCAATGCCTTCTTTCCCAGCGGCTAAACCTTGACAACTACCGCTGCCTCTCGAGCGCCCTAGAACTGGCGGGGTGAGCTCTGCAGCCTGGGCTCCCTGTCTGCAAGGGGCAGCTACCAGCAGAGCCTTCTCCCAAGACAGCAGCAGGCATGCTGCACACAGAAGTGCTCAGGGGCCGTCTGCTGCGGAGCAGGAAACCCCTCATGATGAGCAGGCAGTGGGGGAACCCCGAGCACCGGCACTGACCTCGGCTGGGGGCAGCCGGCTGCTAAGGCAGGGAGCCCCCTCCCTTCAGCTCGTCCAGCTCCTCCTGCAGCGTGTGCACCTGGCTGTCGGCGGCTGCCCCTCTTCAGCTCGCCATTCTTCTCCACCTGCTCCCACAGGCGGCACCTGTGTTCCTGTTCCCCCGGGAGCAGAAGCAGTAGGAGTGCAGCGAGTTGAGGAGTTCTTGGGCCCCCAGTGCTGACAGGATGACCTTTCTGAGAGACGTGGGGCCAGTGTTGCTGTGCTTGCCCTGCACAGCTTCTGTGTCTGGCTTTAAGGTGACATCTGTTGGAGGGTGGAGGGGCTCTGGGATGCTTTCTGAGGCATCATTGTGAATGATGAACTTGGGGGTTCTGGGCCAAGACCTAGTCAGGCACAAGGCTGGTCCCTCTGCAGCTGGGCTCCACATCTCTCTTCAACCTCTTTCGGTCAACAGCCTCGTGGGGGACAGATGAGCTTTCTCGAGTGTGCTCTGAGAAGAAAGTGTAAGAAAGTTGCCAGCCAATAAATCTGCACACCCCAGATCCTGAGGGATAAAGTCACCCATGGAAATGCCACTCTTACCTAAGAGACCCTGGCTGGGAAGAGGGGGGTCTCATTGCCAGCATCTATAGCAGACGTGTTTGCATCTCCCTGGCTGCCTGATGCTGTGGAGGCCACACTGTATCCTGGAGTTCCTTCCAGCGACTCTGCACCTGTTCCTGACTGGCGGCTTCCTGGGCAGCCCTGGGAGCAGGGTCACCCTGCACAGTGGCTCGCTTCAACTTGCGGGAGCCCTGCTGGGCCTTCAGGTTTTCCCTCAAGGACAACGATGAACCTGCAGCTCCTTTCCCATCTGCTTCACTCGCATGTTCCTCAGGCCCCCGGTGGCCTTCCTGGTGTCCTTTCTCCTGGGGTGGCCACGGACTTCAGCCCCCCCCCTTCTGAGTCAGGTGGAAGATGGAGGGCACGGCCATGGCTTGAGCATGTAGTACTGACCATCCAGCCTTTCCAAGAGCTTTTTTTGGTGAAACGTTCACTACAGACGAAAGACTGCTTAGTGGGGTCCAGTCATCCCTGTGAACAGCTTTTAACCACTGAACCAGACATTGAGCCCTTTATGTGGAGCCTGCAAGGATAAATGAAAAAGTTACTGGAAAGAAAGAATTAAATGTCTACCCCTAAAATAATCAACTATAGAAACAAAACAAGTGTTTTTGGGAACACCCACACCTGTAGCCACATTACCCATTTAAACCTTTAGTAAAGATTTAAGAAGCACCTTCTGCGTGCAAGTTATTACTGGAATAGAAAGATGAAAGACCCACTGTCTACCTTAGGAAACTGACCATCTGTAAGGCAGAGGAGGAAGAAAGGTGAATACCTCCTCCCAGGCTGTGGTAAGTGCCCTGTAGGGACACAGACACTTGGGCAGATAGCACAGGATGGCATCAAGACAACAGGAAAGGCTTCAGGAAGCCTCAGAAATAGTTCCTAGAAGCTCATGGTTGTCCAACCCTCCTGCTGTCCCTGGGATGCAGGACTTTGGTGCTAAAACGGGGAAGGTTGGTCCCCTTATTTCAAAGCCAGGCCAGGTGTCGGCCAGCAGAGCCTCCCAGGCACTCAGCAGGTCGCCTGGCCCCAGCTCTGCTCAAGTAGCTGAGGTATGCAGGACTGCCGCCAGGAGAAGGTCAGCCCCAAGAGTTGTGGTTCCGTGTTCCTCCTGTCCTCCCCCTACCACGAGGAAAGCTGTTCTCTGTACAAAGCAACAAGCTCCTGCAAGGTACTGACCAAGACACTTCATCATCTCTTCTCCGCATTAAGGTAAATTCTCTATTTAGACCAAACTCTGCCCATGGGGGTTTGGGGGGTCTCTCTCAAGGGATTTCTGCTCCACCTGAGGTCATCTAGCCCCCCTGAGTCCGCTGTGGACCAGACCAGGTGGATACTAGGTCCTCAGGGTGTTCCAAGCAACATGACCTTCTAACCTTTCTCAATGCTTTGTGACTAGTTACCAAAGGACCACCACCTCCTTTGCCCCCAGACCACGTTAAACAATGACACATGCCAAGAGCAACCTTCTCTGCAGTGCTTTGCCTCATTCTCAAAAACAGTAACAAAACTTATGGGACACAGGCTCTGAAGGAACTGTCAAGAAAGCAGGGTGGCTGACCTCTGAAACAAGCTCATGTTACTAGTTCTTTGGATAGATTGTAACAACTTCCGACTTAGAACAAACCACTGTAAACCTTCAATAATTCTACAGACAAGTGGCATTCAGCTCTTTCAAAATACAACAAGAACCTGCAATGCAAAACAAAAAGATCTGCCAGGAGATTTTCAAAGTAAAATGTGTTCAGTGCACTGTTCTGGGACCTCCAGTGCGGAGTCCGCAGGAAAGGACTCACTGAACTGGCTGAATTCCAGAAGCCCTCATGAAGGGAGCCAAGCCAGGGGGCAGGCAAACTCCTCACCATGCTGTCGGAGCCCAAGGAAGAAGCGAAGAGAGGAGCCCCTTCCCCGAGTCCCCAGGGTAAGCCCCCGGGTGAGGAGTGGGCCACGCCCTCCACCACTCAGGATGCTGTCAAATGCAGAGTTCGCTGTCAGATGCCTCTCCAGGACTCACCTCCAGTGCAGAGCCACCTTTCCCTGCACTGCCAGGACCCGTCTAGCAACAGAGCATCTGGGAGGTGCGTCCATCCCGGAGGTACAAGCAGCTTTTGCTCAGCCACATTCCTGATCACAGAGATCAAGGCAGGCTCACTGCCATCAAAAGAGCAGAAAAGTCACAGCAAATGCCAGAAGATAGTGACCTAAGGAAGAGCGTTTCCAGAATACCCTGTTTCTCGACATTGTAGGCCTCAGCCCAAATCAATGGAGAGCAGGGTGGTCATGGGGTGGGACTGAGAGAGTGGTGGAGGCCATAAGGTGGGTGCTGGTGGCCATGGGGAGGCCGCAGTGGCCCGAGGCACCCAGAGTAGAGATGGTGGCACAGACCAAGGCCACACAGTGCCCGGTGCTGACTCACCTGCTGGACCAGCCCTGAGGGCCTGAGCACAGAGTGCCGCTTGCCTCAGGCTGAACCTCGAGGCGGGCTGACCAGGCGGCAGTGGCCAGTTACCTGTGGAAGGTGACAGCAGTTTCTCCTTGTTGCCCGGCAGTGGGAGCGGTTCGCAGCAGTGCAGCGATCACCATCCCGGGCCTCAGGCTGTCGTGCCACCAGGCTCTGGCCCCCTTCTCACCACCCCACAGCAGGACCGCCACAAGTTTAAGGGCTTGTGGCGACACTCTGCAGCACGTGGGAGCTGGTCCCCGGGCCTCGCAGGATGGCAAGATGGCGGCGCACGCCCGTCCGTCCTCAGTAAAGCAAGATTGCCGTGCCTGCAGGCCCAGGCAAAATGCCGGCTGACACACCCACCCCAGGGTCGTGCTGCCCAAACTCGTTTATTCGGCTGTCCCGATGGGTCACCGCTGCGGTGTTCTGAGTGAAGGATGCAGACTGCGGGGTAGCGAGAGTGAGGCTGGCCTTCCGCGAGGGGAATTGCCATATGTCAGGATGGCAAACGATGCACTTCCGCCCACTTCTGGCCCCTCCCGCGTTGCTTCGCCAGATTGGGCCCAGCAGCAGCCCATCACACTCTGCTTATTCTCTGGGGCAGCGGAAAGAGGGACACAGGTGAGGGCGCACCCGCACTGGATGGCCTAGGACGTTGCATTCACCTGAGCCCGCGGCTGCTGGGACTGGCCGGCGCAGTTTGGAGTGAGGCCGCGGGGCAGAGCTGGTCCTTGTGCGGAGTGGGTGAGGGTAGCTTCTGTAGTGAGACCAGTGCATCTGACAGCCTGGTCCCTGCAGGTCTGGACACTCTTTCCCTCCACTCTCAGCACTCGGGCACCGGCCTGACAGGCCCATGGCCGCTGGGGAGGGAATGGCAGTGGGGCATCGGTGAGGGGATGGGTGGCACTGGGCAGGGCTGAGGCGCCGGCGTGACAGGCCCACGGCTGCTAGGGCAGGACGGGCAGCAGGTCATTGGTGTGGAAAGGCAGGGGCACAGGGCGGGGCTGGGGCACGGGCCTGACAGGCCCACAGCTGCTGGGGCGAGAGGGGCAGTGTGGGGTCGGGGAGGGAAGGGGCAGCGCTGGGCAGGGCTGGGGTGCCGGCCAAACAGGCCCACGGCCGCTGGGGCAGGAGGGGAAGTGGGGCATCGGGGAGGGGAGGTGGGGCACTGAGAGAGGCTGAGGCGCTGGTTCTTGGGAGGCTTTTTCCTTTCCCCTCCAGGAGTTAAGAAGTGGAAGCTCTCTAACTCCTCTGAAGTTATGTTGTAGGCTGGAGTGGAGGAACCTACTCCAATGCTCACAACACACGCATGATTCTGTTAACAGATAGATCATTCCAACTTCTTTTTCTGTGATGAGAAAGAGAAACAATTCATCTCGTCGGGTCTTAACTTCTTGGGGTCCTAATACAATGTGTTGGGTGGCAGGGGTGGGGTATTGGTGCTTTGATCAATGCTAGTGTTGGGCAGGAGGGAGAATCCTCCTCTGCCCTTTCCCTTAAAGATCTTATGGCTGCCCAAATAATGAAAAGACAGGTTAGCAGGACAAAATAATACTAAGTTTAATAACATGTATACATGGGATAAACTCAGAAATGAGCAGCTCATCATTCTGTCTAAGCTGCTTGCTTAAGTATTGTATTGTAGCTAAAGGCATGGAAGGTGTTGGAGGGGTAGTGGTTTGGGATTTCAGAGGGGAAGAAGACAATTCACATGAGATAGAAATGCAAATGTTTGTCTGACAACTCTTTTCAGGGCAAGCTATAGAGACTGTGGCCAGGGAGAGACAGACTTTTTGATAAAATGGGCTTGTTGGTGCCTTTCCTATTGCAACGTCTATTTTACATTATATTACAGCCATCATATGATATTGGCTTCTTCCTGAAACAGGTCTTCTATGTTAAATTCTTTAGGCAGCTTGGGAGGGGAAACTCAAATGTTCTTCCTGAGTGTTCTGAGTCTTTATTGTCTTCAGCTCAAAATAATCCGCATGCCAGAATGGTGCATCTTGGGGTCGCCTGTCCTGAGCACCATCACTAGCACATTTCTGCTCCAGAGGAGACAGTTCATTAATTTTTCCTGGCAAGATATTTTGGATTGTTGCAAGTTGCCTTGGAAGCATTTGTACACGGGCTCTCTTTTTCTTGCCACAGCAATTTTAGTCCCCTCATTCCTTGTAAGGAGTGATTTGCTTTCAAGTATCCCTGCATCTGTCAAGGAAGACTTCCATTTGGTTTAATTCCATCTGTCTTCATGGATGGCATTGTTTTTAATTCCTTTTTCTTTTCCTGGCAGCTGCAACGTAAGTTTACTGAAATCTCAGTTTGGGAACTGTACGGTAGACTAGTAGGCAATATTTCAATGGTTTGTGGCATCTGGCAACTTAAACATGTTAGGTGGCTGGAGGAAACAGTAGCCCTGACTTCCAAAGGAGCATGTTCAGCAGATGTATTTCTGGTGACGTTTGTTTAAAAAAGGTAAAGAATCAGACAGTGATGCACTGTTTGCTGGGGGCACATGGTGGGGGAAGGAATAGAATTATTTACTTCTCCATCTGTTCTCAGGTTATTACCGCTTACATAACTACGACCATTCCCAGGAGAGACTTGGTTAAGGTAGAAAACACAGTTTAATATCAGTTATATTACCTTAGATATGAAAGTCATCATGGTAAAGTCAGGAAAAGACATGCGATGAGTGGTAATGAGACACGGAAGGCTGCTTCAAAGTAGAAAAGGTGTTTGTGTTTGAAAGCCTCTGTTGATGCTGATAAGAATATGTATGGTATTTGTAGGATGTGGTGGGGAGTTTTCTTTCTAACATGACGCTGTGCATCCTTTTAGGGCTGATTAGTTGACCAGCCTCTCCTGGCCCCTGGTGTTCTTACAGATTCGGCCTTCCTTGCCCAAGGGTTAGGCAGTTCCTGGTAGTTTTTATAGTTATCCATTCATTAAGCTACATTTCTTATTGAGCGCAAGGTTTGGTTCATGCATTGTCCTAGACCCTGGTGCCAGAGAAGTGGGCAAAACACAAAAAGCATGCCCTGGGTGACGTTCTAGATGTGACACCAATGGTGTGGCTCATGTGGGAGAGTGATGTGTGCCAGCCTGGAGGGGGGTGGAGTTGTAGCCAGGAGGGCCAGGAAAGGTCTCACCGCAGAGGCAGATTTTGAACAAGCCCCAAAAGCAGTGCAGGAGGAAGAGCAAGTGGCCTGCTCTGGGAGCAGCAAGGAGGCCAGTGTGGCCAGGGCACAGCCGGTGACGGCAGCAGGAGCTGAAAGCAGAGTTGTGACTTTGGCCCAATTGTCGGCCCTTGTTGGTCATAACGAGGACTCGGGCATTGATTTATTCTGAATGAGATGGTGACGCTTTGGAAGGTTTTGAGAGCAGGAGTAACATGGCTGGACATAGGTTTAGCAGACTTGATCTGGCTGCTCTGTTGAGAACATACCACAGAGGGGCCGGGGCAGAGGCAAGGAGACCAGTTAGGGTGCTGTTGCAATAAGCCAGGCAAGAGGCCTTGGAGATGTAGGTCAGGGTGGGGAGAGGAGGTTGAATTCTGGGTGTGTTTGGAGATCGAGACAGTAGGACTGTGTACAGATGGGAAGTGGTGAGAGGTGGGGCTGGGGAGGGAGGACTTGAAGTCAGTGCTGAGTTTATGGCCTGAGTCAAGAAACTTAGCTGGGGAGACTTGGGGAGGTCCTGCTTGGTGGGGACCTGTGGGAGTTTGGTTTTGGCTGAGTTGACTCTGAGATTTATAGTTTGTTTGTGGCTCTTTTCCACGAGAGGAGAGCAAAGAATGGCCACCTGGAATCTGTCGTATGAAGTCCCTGTGCCCCTCCCAGGCTCCCTCCTGGCACAGACATCCTATGGGAAGGCCTTCGAGTAGAGGTTCCTCTGTGCCAACTTTCTTGGGTGTTCTGGCCTGTTTGCACTGCCCCTCCCTGGGTTTGTCACCTTGAAAAGATTTACTCACTTAGTGGAGCCTCAGGTTTTCAAAAGTTAAAGTTTATGTAATCAGTGGGCTTGAAAAGCAGTATAAAATATTTCCAAAGAGGCAAGAAATAGGTAAATTTCAGGAAAAAAAAGATTCTAGTATTACATTGTATGTGTTAAAAATTCTTGTTTCCCTTTCTGCCTCCCCTGAGTGTGTGTAGTCATATTGTTAGTTCTGTTCTTTTCCTTGTGATGCAGTATTTTCAAATGGAATTCCAAGGCTTACAATTGCACAGCAAGTTGTAATATGATTAATTGTTTATAAAACAATGTCTTTCCACGGAAATAGTTAATTAACATTATTTTCTGAAAGTAATAAATACATGTGGCTTTTCTTGTTGAACTAGAAAAATGCTTTACAACTTTCTTCTCTCCTTTCTATTAAAGTGTAGGTTTGTGTGAATTTGCTGGATTCTTCAAACACTGGGTTTGCCATTTACAAGGTCACTGTGGTCCAAAGCAACGTGACTGGGAGCAGAGGCCTGGGGTCAGGGTCTCTAATATAAGCCCCCCTTGAGCCTGCACAGAGAAGTACTTGAGGCCCACACCTTCTTCCTGGGTGTCCTCCCTGCTCATACTCACTGCAGAAGGAGTCTTTCTGCTGAGAGAAGCTACAGAGCCCTGGAAAGCTGGGAAGGCACCTGCACAGGGGGAGGGAGTTGCTGTCCTTCCTGAGGTTGTCCCTTTGCTTCCCTTGAGCCTGTGTCTACACGTAGGGTGGAGTTTTGCACCCACAGTGTAGGGGCCCGCAGAGTGTAATTTGTTCACATTGAGAAAGTCTGTGAATGTCAGGAATTCTGTGTCTGTATTAGAGTTTATGAATTTAGGGTTCATTTGAGTTACAACATTAAACTGCATCCTGTCGAGAGTCTCCTCGCTTGTGAGAGTGGAAGCTGAGAGAGGGAGCCCTTCTTTTCCTCCCCGGGCAGGGGAGGGTGTATGAGCTCCCAGAGTCCATTCTTGTGGCTGCTCAGGTATCCCCACCCTTCTGCACCAGGGACTGACCCACTCCAGGGCTTCTGTCTCTACCAGGAGAGTTTAGAATGTGTTTAACTTTCTGCATGTGGCTTTCCTTCTGTCCTGTGGGAAGCAGGCAGCTTATCTGTGCTGATCCCAATATTTGTGTTTCTTTCCTTTAGATTCCTGTATCGATTGAACAGCGCAGCCCTATATTTCTGGTTTCCCTTAGCTCTTTGTAATTTTATTTCCTGTATGAGAAATAACATTTTGAGTTTCTTGGGCTTAAAAATGTGAATTGATGGAGAGATATAGTGTCAGTAAGGCAAGAAAATTGTAGAACTAAATAGAGTTTTTGTTTTTAGGCAAGAGAATCTCAAGATGTGAAATGAATGTGTTGAAGTTTTCAGGTGCATTTTCATTTTTACATCAGTGTTTGCATGTGCTTGTCCCTAGAGAACATTGAGATTTAAAAAACTAAAACAATGGACTTTCTATTTTAATTGATGTGAGGAAAATTAATCAAACTAATCCCACTATGTTTAAGGAGCTAAACCCAAACCCCTCTTGCATTATAATATGCCACTGATTCCTGAAAATCCTGCCTGTGTGAGACGCAGTGGAGGACAAACTAGGATGCAGCTTGTCCTTTTACTTAGCGAGAGATATGAAAATGTCATTTCGTATGGTTACTCTTTTGTAACCGTTAGTGTGCTAAAGGAATTAAATCTTAGAATGGTTTCCTATGTACAGAAGTTAAAATTAAAGAAAAGCTATGAAATGGGAAAACATGGTATGTGTAAATTTCTCTATTTATATTAGATAAATCTGTAAGATAGAAAAGTCTAACCTCAGAAAAGTCACTGCCAACACTTCTGGGTCCCCTCCAGCCACCCCCAGTGCACAGTTCTGATCATTCTTGAGCTTCCTGTTGGTGTTTCTTTCTAAAAAAACACGCCATTGTGAATGCATATTTTTGTACGCATGTTTGTCCTTGTAATGAGCGGTCAGACTCCACACTTTTTGATATATGCTGACAGTTTATGCCTCTCCTCTCCCTCTTCCTCTCGTGTCCACACCTGGACAAGCTGAGGAACAAGTCCAGAGGCTCTGTTCTCTGGCATTGGCTTCGGATCCAACCACACAATCCCTGTCTGTGTGCAGAAGTCTTGCCCTGGTCTCAGCCCTGGCAAAGATTTTTCGCTTTGACCAAACTTTAGTCAGGCCCCTGAACTTTCTTGTATGCCTGTCTGTGCACTTCCTTGTAAAATCCAGTTTTAGCAACAACCTTACAAAGTCAGTTTAACCAGAACCCACAGACGAATGTCTGAGCACACTTGAGATCTGCTCAGGCTCCTCCTCCTCCTCCACCATCCCTCAGGTGGTGTCTGATCACGCTGGCCTGTCTCTGGTAAGAATCCTATTAGGTCAGGTTAGCCAGAAACCCCAACACTTGACTTTCTCTTCGTAATTTTCCATCCCCTGACCCCCACCATGCTGCCTGGCTGTGAAAACCCACTTGCCCATGCTGCATTTAGAGTCGAGCCCAATCTCATTTCTCCCCCGCTGTGAATCACATCACAGGGGTCTCTGCGTATCACAGTGGTTCTGAATAAAATATGCGTTACCATCTTTGACAAATTTCATTGAAGATTTTTTGTTTAAAAACCCCAAACCACAGTAAAAACCCAGGCCAGGCTCCTTTCATTGCTCCCTCAAGCCATTTCAGAACTGCATGTGATTCTGGCCCTGCTCTCCTCAGAGACCTCTACTATGTGAGTCATAAGACTTTTCCTAACTTCTGTGTGTGTGTGGAGGAGGGCACACACCAGCATCAGTCTCTCCATGGGAATCACAGCACTTGCCAGTGAGCAGTCATATTTTGAAAGGAATCTCTTTTTCTGAGTAGTAGGTCTCAACAGTGGGCTCAAAATATTCAGTGAACCGTGTTGTAAACAGATGTGCTTTCATCTGGGCTTTGTTCATCCATTTGAGAGTTGACTTTAACTTAAAGTTACCAGATGCATTACCCTTAACAAGAGAGTGAGCCTGTACAAAGGCCTGGGGGTGGATTGGAGGGGGAGGAGAGAGAACAGGATCAGTTAGAGGGACCAGAGGTCAGAGTGTGAGAGAGGAGTTGGAGAAGGGGCTAGAGCAGTCAGTAACAGCACAGCAGCCAGGTCAAGGCCCTGTGCACCAGGTCTGGGAGTTAGGATCTTCTAATTGCAGTCAGTGGGGGAGCCCCACTTCTGCTTGGATCTCTGGGGGACAAGAAGACAGTGTCTTACCACGTCTGACTGTCCACAGCTCCCAGACCCTGGCCAGGGAGCAAGAAGCGCTGATGCAGGAGTACCTGCACCTGCTGCAGATCGTGGAGGCGAGAAGACAGTGGCCAAGCAGCTACGGCAGCAGATCGAGGATGGGGAGATCAATATCGAGCGGCTGAAGGCACAGTTGACTGCTGGCTAGCGGTGCAGAGGAGGCTGGCTGGGAAGCCCTGGGCACAGTCCCAACACCTCACACTCCAGGCTCCTGCAGAACCAGGGGGCACATGATGGGCAGGGGGAGCAGCTTCCAGTCACAGCTATGCCAGCCTCGAAACTTAAATTTAGTGATGCTGGCAGAGTGGGAAGGACTTTAGTTAGATCTGAGTTCAGATCCTACCTCTGCCACTTCACAGTTGCAACCTGGAGTACATCCCCCCATCCTCTGTGCCTCCATTCCTTCATCTATAAAACAACCTTTTTATACTTGCCTGGCAAGGTTGTGAGGATTGAGTGAGGTTATTTATAGGCGAGTTTTTAGTTACTTTTCTGATGACCACATTGACTAAGCATCCCCACATTATCAGCTGGAGTCCAGGGACACAGAGTCCCGGGTAGGTCGTCATAGTGTGGGATCCTGGCTCAGTTCCAAGCATTCGTTCCTTCTGCCTGTTGTAAGAGCTCCTACAGGGGCTTACCGGGCATGAGTCTGGAGGCCACGCTGCTCCTAGGTTAAGCCTTGTAGAAATTCACTACTCAAACTGTGGTCCATGAAGCAAGAGCATGTTGGAAATGCAGAATCTCAGGACCTGCCCAGACCTCCAGAATCAGAATCTGCACTTTCACAACATCCCAGTTGATTGCCATTTACATTAAAGCTTGGGAGGCGCTGGCTCTCTGTCCCTTAGACGCCCCTCACCAGCTGTCTACCCCAGCACCGAATGATCTGATTGCCTCTCCCCCCTCATCTCACCAGTGCGCATCAGATGCTCAGAGCCATTTGGCCACATCACACGAGGACTGTGGACTCTGAGCTGAGGATGGGAAAATGGAAACATAGATTCTAATGAGGGTTGGCTGCATGATTTGTAGGGCCTGATGCAAGGGAAAAGTGCAAGGCCCTGGGTGGAGTCGGGGAAGTCGACCTCCCCTTCTCACAGCCCACCAACCCACCCATGGCAGACAGGCGACCCCCCAATTTCAACCTCCAACCTCCTCTAACCTCTGTGCCATGATACACTTGGTACCTAGATGAGGGGTGGGCAAGATGCCGGTGCTGAGTCACCCACCTAGTGCCAGACACTGTCTCCTCACTCTGCCCTGAGACACCATCGGGTGTGCACTGCACTCACCCTTTCTGCACCTACCCCGAGGCCCCTGCAGAGGGTGGAGGGTGACTCACAGTGCGAGGTGTGTCTTCCTAGCTGATTGAACCCATTTGCTCCCAGACAGAGGGTAGACGAGGTCATGGGTTCTGGGGTGCGGGCGTGTGGGGAGCGAGCAGCTGAGAAACCATCCCAGGGAGGCAGCAGGAGGCAGTAACACATGAGGGCTGAGGCTCCACGCCCCTGGGGTGTGCTCCATTGTTCCATCAGATGTTACTTGTGAAAACAAATTCAAAGAGAAATGATTAAGAACTTCAGGGTGGCAACTGCAGAACTTGAAGCCCCAAGCATGGGGTCTTCTGAGCATAGGACCCCATCACACGCCCTTGAAGCCAGCTCTGCCTGGAATGTTCAAAGATCCAAAGTTTCCAATTCCACCTTATGGTGCCGCTGCCAAGCTCTGAACTAATGGTCACATCAGCTTGGAACTTGAGCTTGAACAAAAGTTTAAGATTCCACACGCCTCCTCTACCTTGCACCAGGCACTGTCAGACAAGCTTCCTTAGTCAGTCCCCATAGCCATCTTCATAGGATCAAAAGACGAAGCAGGTTCAGAGAACTCAAGTCACCTGCCCAAGCTCACACAGCTGGGAGGTTGCAGAGCCAGGACTAGAACCCAGGTCTGCGTGTCTACTTGCCAGCCTTGCCACTCGTAGCCTCTTCTCACATGGCTCCTGGGATGAGGGCTTGTCCCATGTCTAAACCATCTGGTTCATTCTGAGATCTATCCTAGCCCTACACATATCCCTGAAGCCAAGTTGAGTCCTTGTTAGGGACCAGGGAATAGGTCTAGGGACCAGCACCGGATTAGTGGCTTCATGATCAAGGGTGTCATTCATTCACTCAATCACTCGTTCACTAACTGCCTAAGATCAGCTGACCACTGCCTCATCCTCTGCCCCAGGCTCCTCTTTCCCCATCACTTGGGGCTCCAGCCAGTGTCCCTGGTCATGAGCTGTGCACCTCTTGGCCTTGGCACATGTTGGGGCTTCTGTTTGGAGTGCTCCTGCCACCCCCATGCTTTCTTGCCTGGTGGAATCCTACCAAGCTCGAATGCCTCCTCCTGGGGACTCTCATCACAGAATGTGCTCCACGCCCCCTGCTCACTCGGCTTTCCCACCTTCAGCATGCCACGTCAGAACCAGGTCCTTGGGTGTCTGTCCCCCACCCATCCTGGTGGGACCTCCTTGAAGGCAGGAGTGTCCTTTATCACTGTGTCCCTTCTGCCTCGCACATAGTAGGTATTCTGTAGGGGCTTGCTGAATGAATGGACATCAGGCTCTGTGGTAGGCAGTAAAGAGAAGTTTCTTCACTTAAGGTCTGATTGTGGTAAAGTGTGACTGGCACCATAATAGAGCTTTCGGTGTGAACCCAGGTAGAAAATGAGTCACTTTATGGCCAAAGAGGGTGCGGGTTCATGTCGCATATGACCTTGAAAGGTTTCGGGGGTTGATAGGCCAGAGAAGGGGTGGGTGCAAAGGGCAGGGCCCTCTCTGGTGCTGGAGAGCACCAAACTGGTCAGTTTTGAGTGAAAGTGTATGTGTGTATGTGTGTGTGTGTGTGTGTGTGTGTCAGTGTGGCAGCAGAGGCCTTTTTGGTGGGAATTTGGAACAACGTTTCCAACTGAGTACATTACTCTCCAGGGCAAATGATTTCTTTAAACAAGACTTTAAAAGATCAGCTTGGTAAAGCTTTCTGGCTGTAGTCTCTCTCTTTTTCTCTGTCTCTCTCTCACACACACACACACACATACACACACACACACACATCCTGCAGGGCAGAGGGCATCTGTGTGCTCTGGAGGGGCTCCAGGAAGGTGAAACAGAGCACATTTCCCAGGAAGTAGGCCATAAGGTAGGCAGGAGGTGCCAAGGAGACAAGTAAGTGAAGAGTGACGCCCATGACAAAGACAGAGTGTCTTAGAACGTCAGAGCTGGGAGGGATCTGAGAACTCTGAGGTCCACAGAAGAGGAAGGGACTTATCCAAGGTCACTCCAAGGTCACTTCCAGCACTGGAATCCAGGCTTAACCTTGGGTCACCTGGCTGTAGATCCTTGACCTGTACCTGCCCCACAACTGATTCCTTCCTTGCTGGGGAGACGGGCCATCTAAAAGGTGCATGTTCAGGAACCACTGTGTCACCTGGATGGCCTCAAGCTCTCATGGTCCACCTGATAGCCAGAAAACTTCCTCAAGCCCCATCCCACATATTCCTGAGGATTTTCAGGGTCTTTCATTTTCCTGGCCATGTCTGGTTTCCAATTCTGCTCTCCTGACTTCTAATATCACTTCTTACAGTGGTTGTCTTCACTCAGTCTTGACTGCTCCTTGCCCCCGTGTGGTCACTCCACGTGCCCATCAGGTGGAGCTAGATTCTGCTGCAATTACAAACAGCCTCCAAATCTCAGTGGCTTAAAACAACAAAGATTGCTTTCTCTCTCACATTGTGTGTCCATTGTGTGTTCTGCTCCACAATATTCTCACTCAGAGACAGGGACACAGTCTGATGGGGCTCCACCATCAGGAGATTCACCAGTCCCATGGCAGGAGAAGGATCATGGCAAATCATGCCTGACAGCTCTGCTCACGTTTCATTGGACAAAGTGAGTCACATGACCACACCCGGACTTCAGGGGCCTGGGCTGTACAGTCCTGCCTTGTCCCAGGAGGAGAACCAGAGTATCCAGGAAAGCCCTAATGACAACCAACTGGCTCCTACTTCAGTCCCCAAGCCCCTGACACCAGCCAAGTATGGATCAGACTTTCTGAATGGTTTAGATACAGTCAAGGGGTTTTCCAGTACTGAAACAGAAAACAGCTTAAATGTGAATAGAAGACATACTTGCCCTCCTGTCACTCAGCCTTTTCTGCTACAGGGATTTCTTGCTGACCTCCTCTCCTCACACTGGCCTCTCTCCACACGCTCCCAACTGCCATTTTGTTGGTGGTGGGGGTGTTCATAATCCCTTTATCTGCCAAGACCCTCGTCCCCGTCCAGTGATGTGCTGGAGCTGGCTCATACCAACTTGCAAGTCACTTGTGAAATTTTCAAGAATCTTGCAAGCTTGTTATTCACCCTTTGGTAGCTTAAAATGGGCCAAAGTAGGAATGTTTACACCATGGAAATCGGCCGGTGCTACCAGTCAGAGTTTTTATTTGAGAGAGCTGGTGGTTAATCATTTAACAATATACGATTCTCTATACCTTTTTTCAGGACCACCTAAATACTTTGCTGGGTCCAGTGCAAAATGAAAGTGCAGGGCTCTTAAGAATTTCAGGGCAGCAACAGCAGAGCTTTAAACCAGGTATTAGGCCCTTCTAAGCAGGCTGTTCACAGGTCACACTTCGAGGACATCAGCCGTGTCTCTACTACCTCTATATTCTCCAGCCCTGGAGCCCCCACCCATAGCCATCTCTTCCTAGAGGTAATGGGAGATGACACATAAACAAAAGTATGCACAAAATTTATTAAGCAAAACTATCAAGCTCTGCTCAGTCTCTTCTCTCCCACCTAATAGGCCTCTTGGACCTCATCTTTTGTAACCAGAAAGCTCCAAGGACCATCTAAAACAAAGGGAGCATCCTCCTCTGAGAAGAATCCTCCCCTCCTCTAGAATCTTCAGTTTGGCACCATTTCATTGTTTTAATAGCTATTTTTCTCCCATTTATGATTGGAAGTAAGTTGGGACGGCTCAAGCAACCCTAGAAGGCAGGGTAGGAGTTTAGAGATGGTCGTGGTATTTTCCTGGCTTGGAAGCACTCAGAATCCTGGAAGGTTGACTCTGCAAGAAACTGCAGAGATCTTTAGTTCAGGGTTTAAGGTAAAACTGTAGCCGAGGAATCAGGTTTGCAAACCAACTTTGTCATGGAGAGGGCCGCCTTGACCCCTCCCCAGTCAGCCTCTCTGCAGGGCCCACTCTGTGCCTTGAGTCTTGTTTTCCACGTTCCTCCTGCCATCCCCAACCCTGCTGCCCTGCACTCAACACCCTGTCGTACTCTGCATCTTTGTTCACACCATCCCCTCTGCTCCAATTCCTTCCATTCTATTACACACCTGCTGGGCTCCTTTTTGTGTGTGTGAAAAATATCAGCCCTAAACAAATATCCACGCCAATCCTCCTCTTTATGCTGAGGAAGACTGGCCCTGGGCTAATATCTGTGCCCATTTTCCTCCACTTTTATATGGGATGCCACCACAGCATAGCCTGACGAGCGGTGCATGGGTGCAGGCCCGGGATGCGAACCCCAGGCCTCCAGCAGCAGAGCGTGTGCACTTGACCACTACACCACAGGGCCAGCCCAATTGGGCTCCTTTTTTGTCCTGCTAAACCTCTGGGTAGTGCTTGTGGCTTCCATGGTGAGACCCTCCCAGTGCAGTAGGTGTGCACCTCTGGTCTGGCCTCACCTTGTTGGAGTATAAGTTACCTCTGTGGGTATCTGACCCCCTTCTTAGGCTGGAAGCTCCTCCAGGGAAGGGATCTGACTTATCCATCTCTGGCTGTGTCTCACCCCTGTCCAGCATGGTGCCCACCACAGAGACTCCATCAGGACATGCTGACAGGATTGGCACAAAGGGAGACAGAGATGGGCATCTCTTAGGCTTGGAACAGGTCAGAGGGAATCGAGAATGAAAGAGAGAGAACTGAGTTGTGTGGCAGCTGTTTAAAAAGAAAGAAGTACAGAGATCTTTAGCAAAACCTTTACTGCTAACAAAAGAGAGAAAACCATGGACTAATTCCTCCATCAATGACTGCACTGACTAAATGAATTCTGGATTAAAGACACTGTCTCTAGAGAGGGGAGTGGGGTGGGGCAGGAGCCAACGAGCAGTGCACCTAAGGGGTGTGGCAAACGAGGGTTCAACTGTGATGGGCCAAGAAGGCCAGACTGTGGGGTGGCAAGTGGGCAGGGCTCAGCTGAGATGCCAGGCATTGGGCCAGGTTGGGCAACCAGAGCTAGACTGTAGCCGGAGAGTTGGGGTATAAGCCAAAGTCCCAACTCTCCATGGCCATCGTTGACAAAGGTCAACTGAGCAGGCTTGGATGTTAGCCAAGCCAACCCAGATCCAAAGCAAATGCATCCCCAGAAAGGACCTGCAGGATAAGGGAAAGGCAGCCTCTGCGAGGTCAGTGGGGGTGGTGCTCCTGCCGCCAACCTGACACTGGCTCATAGCAGGGGTGGACTGTGTCCCAAGGCTTCTGCAGGGTCCCCAGGCTCACAACTTTCCAGAGCTTTGCCCACCCGGCCCGATCCTTAAATTAGGCTCCCAGACTGCCAGTGCTGCTTTTGCAGGGAGCAGAGAGCCTGACCTGACTGCATCTGGTTTTTGCTCTGGTCCCTGGGGAGTAGGTGTCCTGTAGATGTCTCTGAGAAGAGCACCATCAATTTAACATACAGACTACATTTGCACACACACACACACACACACCCTGCCATCCTAAAGAGAAAAGAATACCACGTGCAAATCCCAGAACTGTCCAAGAGAGCAGACTGGGATGGGGGTGCTGACATGAGGGCAGTGAGGGTGCTGACTGGGCATCCACGAGTCTCTGAGCGTTCCACAAGCGTGTGTGTGTGAGTCCCTTAGCTCTTTAGAGTTCAGATCTAAGAACAACCATTATTTCATGTGCCAAGGTTCTCAGAGAATTGAAAAAACAGAAAAGCCTGCATCAGCCCTGAATATTTCTCCATTAGATATTTTCAGCAGCTCTTCAAGCACAGGCCGGGGTAGTTTTAGCAACCCGGAAGTGGAGAGCGGGTAACTGTCCCATTTTGCTTTCAAAGTGCTCCATTCGCTCAATTGTCAGAGCCCATTCATCCTGCAGTTCAGCAAGTGGTCTTGAGGGGACAAAGCCACAAGCCCTGAAAAGGGAGGCGAGCTGGCTCTGTGGCATGTTTGTGATTTCCTGAGCTACTATCTTTGGATGTCTGCCCCACAGCTCAGGGTTGTCTCTGCGCCCACTCAGCACCTTCCACCCCCTGCTCTTATTGTACTCAGTGAGACCCCAGGGTGGGGTTTGCCCTCAGCGCACAAACTGCTGGGAGAGGGCACAGCCCCCTGTGACAGCTCCCCAAGGAGGACAACACCAGGGGCCTCCAACAGCCAAAGTGCTGGGTCATCACAGAGAGATGGAGCAGAGAGCACACGTGGAGAAGGGGACCAGGGAGGGGCATCTGGTGTGGCAGAGAAAGACAGAGACCACTGCAGGGAGAGGGGGACAGGCTTCTAGGCTGGGGCTGCCATGACTCCCAGGGGTTTCACTCTTTCTCTCTGAGCCTGTTTGCCTGTCCACAAATGGGGTGTATGACAGAGTCCCTTTGGCTTCATTTCTGTCCTTCAGCTCAAATCCCAGACACATTGGGGAGGTTCCCAGGTCTCCAGGGTGGTAGGAGCTGAGGGTGTTCAGCAGGGGCAGAGGAGTAACAGTTGGGAGGGGAGGGGGCTGCAGGAAGTAGCAAAAGTCTCTCTGGTATCCTTACAGCTCATCCTAGGAGAGGAGACTCGGGCTGTGTTCTGGAGCTGGCTGACCGGGTAGCATGGGCGGGGAAGAGGGTGCTGGGAGGGGAGCCATGGCAAATGTGGCTGGAGGGTGCTCAGAGACCCATTACCCAGCCTGGTGCTAAGCTGCCAGTGAGGAGGCATGTTCCCCAGGGCTCTTTAGGTGGTGACAGGGCAGGTGCTTGGGAGAATCTGGGTGTTTTTGCTTTTCTAAGTTTTCCCCCAAAAGGGGGTGGTGGAGAGCTAGCATTTACCAAGCACCTTCTCTGCACCAAGCCCTCAAATTTTCCCATTACATACAGGGGTGACCTCATTTCACCTTCATATTTTACGGGAAAGACCTGAGGTTCAGAGATGTTAGGCATCTTGCTGGAGGTCCCACAGCTGAGAAGCAGCATAAGGCGAGTTGAGCCTGCTCTGCGTGGGTCTCAAGCCCTAGCTCTTTTCACATCATCAGTGGCATTTCCTCTGAATTCTCCAGAGCCCTGAGTTCCTCTAAGATTCCTTAGGGTCACCCCAGCAGGTGTGCACTGAGGGTGCCAGGAGGGCTGGCAACAAGAGCAGCTGCCATCCTCTGCCAGCTTCTGGGGCGTGTGACCCATGTTTACAAAAGTCTGTGTTTGGTTTAGTGGTCTGCTGTCACCATCTTGAAATTTTGTCATTTTTTAAAGAAGGGGTCCTGCATATTTTCTCTGCACTGGGCCTCACAAGTTACATAGTCCATCCCGCTGATGGGGTTTTCACATAAGGTGTCACTTGACAAAGGTGTTTGCTGCTAGAGTTCCACCGGTGGTGGCAGCCCCTGCCCTCTTCCTGGTCCCCTCAGCTCTGCCGGACTTGGGGGCGAGGGCCCCTTGGAAGGGCAGGAAATCCATGGCCAGAGCTTACCCTGTGCCTCCTCTGTCAGTGAGGCCATCGTGTGTTTGCACCAGATCTCTACCAAGGGCTGAAGGCCTGCCTCTCCAGCTGGCCCACTGGGGCCTGGGTGAGCAGGCAGCCCTGGCAGAGGTCCCCAGGCCTCCTGCTCCCGCCTCCACCTGAGAAGTCCCTCTCCAGGGCCCAATCCTCCAGGCTGGCGGCACTTCCATCCTCCCCGAGTGTAACAGCGGCCCCTTAAAAACACAGAATCCCTCAGAGGGAGCAGAAGAGGAAAGACAAGTTGGCAAAAGCTGTTTTTCTAGGAGGAAGAAATATATTTTTAGTTTCTTATCTACATTTCCCTTTTAAAAATAATATGAGAAAATCTGACAATCTAGAGAAGCAGAAAATGTTAAAATCTGTATCAACCATAGTTCTGTTTCCCAAAGATAACCACTGTAAACACTTTGTTGTGTTTTCTTCTAATTTTTTTCTATGCACACATCTTGGGTTTTTTCCCCGTTTTATTTACATAATGTCACACATATGAATATTGAATTTGAATCGTAATGTGTATTTTTTTTTTACTTAAGATTGTAGCACAATTGTTTTCTCATGCTGAAAGTATGCTTTTTGATGGCTGTATGATCCTCCAGTACCTGTGAGCATGCCATCATCCATGCAGCCATCTCCCATCCTTGGCTCTTAAAGTTGTTGCAAATTTTTGTTACTAGAAACACTCATCTCTGCATCTGAAATGTTCATATGAGAGAGCATCTCCTTGGGACAGGTTTCCAAAAGTAGAATGACTGAAACAAAAAGTAGAAGCACGGTCAAGGCTCCCAATCCTTCCACCCTGCGTCACTGCTCTCCGAGCTGGGCGCATCGCCCTGACGGCCCCGAGGGCTGCACAGCAGGACCCCTGCATCGCGCCTCTCCCACACTGAGTGTGACATTTTGTTGTTCACTTTCCCTAAGTCAGAGAGCCCCGCTTTTCCCCAAGGTCACAATGGGAAGCGGCCCTAGAAAGACGAGGTCTGCACTTCCTGTATTTACGTGGTTGAAGGTGCCGTCCCTTGGGTAGTGGAATGCCCTGTGTAAGCTCCCACTTAGAGTTTATGGCAAAGGAGGCATGTTTTTCTTTAATGGAGTTTATAAGCAGAGGTTTCAGTGGACCCATCCCTGCTAATCAGGTACTGAAGGGCAGGTTTGGGGAGACTGGCTGGGCTTTCGGGGGCTGGAAGGCAGGGGACTGTGTTTCCAAGAGGTTGGGACAGAGCAGGCCAGCAGCAGACCCAAGTTGCTGAACCTTGTGAGGCATGGAAGGACAGGGACACGTGGATAAATGGACAGACAGCTGAGGGGACGAGACTCGGGAGGGCATGTCATGTGAGGGAAGCACTGGAATGGGGGACTCAGGAGACCTGGTTCCAAGCCAGCTACTGACTCACCTTATGACCTCGGATGGGACACTTCTGTCACTGGCGGGGCACTCTGGGAGGGAGGCCTCATGGGGGAGAAAGGGCCGAGGGGGATGTGGAGCTGCAATTCAGTTACCACAGAGACCTCAGCCAACCCCCCCAAAGATCCAGAGCTGGGTGGCCCTTCAGACCCTTCAGGCGGCGAGGCACACCACAGCACCCACAACAGCCCTCTCCGACCTTCCAATACACAGGAGTCAGACTAGTCGGGGCCCCATCTCTATAAAGATCTGTGACTCTGATGTCGTCCCGATGCCTGGGGCCACCTCTCTGGCCCTGGATAGGGCAGTGGTGCCAGTCATCCCCAAAGGCAAGGGTGTCTCTGGGTGGGAGGTCTGAGCCTGGCCCTGACCTCCGTGGGTGGGGCTGGGTGACCAAGGGCTTGTGGGGCATCCCACCGAGCAGACCTGTTGGCCATCCTGCTGCCCATGGTCAATTTCTATCAGGAGTTGGTCTCCAGTCACCAGTACAGCCTGCAGACCCTGGCCCACTGCAAGCAGAACAGTGACTTTGACAAGCTGCTGAAGCACTATGAGGCCAAACTGACTGCAAGGAGATACTTCTGGAGACCTTCCTCACTGACCTCATGCTCCAGCTGGCACCTAGCCCTGTCCTTGAGGGCGCATGGCTGGGGAGCCTGCTGGGGGGCCATGGCAGTGAGGGCCCCAGCTGGGAGGAAGCCACAACTGGGGGCACCAGGAGGCCATGGCCAGGAGGCCCCAGACCCTAACAGGCCCCAGCTCTGGGCTGCCTGGAGAATGGGGTTAGAGCCAGCCCCTGACCCAGTGGACAGCAGACCTGTCCAGCTTCACAGAGCAGGCAGTGTGGAAAGGTGAGGGGGAGCTTCTGGTCCTGAGCCCACCTCCAGGCCCTTCTGCTTGCCGGCTTAGAGCCTCAAGATCTGGGCTCTTGGCCCAGACAAGACCCTGGAAGAGCCTCCACGTTAGAGTCTGAGATCAGAAGTGCTGTGTATGTCTGTCCTCAGCCCTGCTCATGGGAGTGCTGGGAGCTGCGAGTACCATTCTCGGTCCACTTGGTGTCTCTCTCTCCCTCTCTCCATTGTTGCTCTATCTCTGACTTGTTTCATCACTGTCTCTCTCCTTGCCTTTGTCTCCCTGTCCCTCTGTACTCCCCCATCCTTGCCTCTGTCCCTGTCCCCCTGCCTCTCCCTGCTGCAGATTCCCAGGCACATTCTGACACTGCACGAGATCCTGGCCCACTTTTCACGAGCACATCGAGCCAACAGCTTGGAGAACGCCAGGGCTAAACTGGGGGGGCTGTCTGGGTGAACCCAGCTCCCAGGTGCCCCCCCCGGTGGACAGGCCAGGGCTGAGGATGCTTCCCAGCGGGAGTTTGCTGAACCCCAGATGGTAAAATGTCATGTTCAGGTTAGGATCCCAAGGGGTGGGTGTTGGGGGACCCCCAGCCTTTCCCACCTGGAAGCAGGGACACGGAGAAATCTGAGTTCACAGCTCAAGCCCAGGGGTCAGTTGGTGGGATTGTGTGGGTGGTGTGCTGTCCCTGGCACAGATGGGGTTCAAGGAAGGGCCATGAGCACTGACGTGGGCCCACCTGCCAGGGTGGGGATCCGCCAAGGGACTCACAGGCACTCTGCCAACTTCCTCTGTTCTCCAGTGCCAGTGTGTCACAACCTGTGGTATAGGAGCCTCAGAGGGGGTCCTGGGTGATGGGCCTTCAAGTGCCAAAGGCTGCAGTCAACAGCAGGCAGTGTCATGGGTGGACAAGCCCATGACTTGTCCAGTGTCAGAGGCCCCAGCCCTCTGGTCAAGGCCCCTCTGCTGCCCCTCTTTCAGTCCCCAAAGCCCAGGGGGAACCTTCCTCTGCTGGGGCAGAAGCAGAGGGATCAGGGAGGAGGCGCCTACAACAGCACAGGCAGCAGTTGACGGTGGCCTACACCAGGTGGTGGTATGAAGGTGAGCAGGAGGTTCAGATTCTGGGTGTGTTTTGAAGATGGAAACAACAGGATTTTCTGATGCATTAGATGTGGGGAGAGAGAAGATGGGAGTCAAGAGTGATTCGAGAGTTTTTGGTTGAGCAAGCAAAAGGTTGGAGTTGCTGCTAACCAAGATGGAGAAAGGTGCAGGAGGGGCAGGTGTGGAGGGGAAGTCTTTCTTGCTTCATTGGAGCTTTACTGGGGGCGTGTTGAACTTGAGATGGACAACAGTGGTGGAGAGGACAAGAAGGGAGGAGGGCGTTTGGGTCTGGAGTGTAAGGGAGTGAGCCATTCAGGAGCCATCAGGTCAGAGATGGTATTTAAAGTCACATGAGTGGTGCGATCACCAGGGGAGTGAGTTTAGGCAGGAACGAGGTGCGTACCAAGAGCTGAGCCCTGGGGTCTGCACCTTATGGAGGCCAAGAGATGATGAGCAGCCTCATACGCAGTGATGGGCTGCCAGAAGCTGCAAGGGAGTGTGGTTCTGCAGCATGTGGGGTACAGTCCCCAGCCCTGCCAACCACTCAGTGCCCTAAATGTCTTCCTGTGTCCAGCAAAAGGCAGCCAGTAGGGCCATGTCTCCCAGCCTGGCAGTGGGAGGACCAGGCTGGACTAGGGCAGAGCACAGGCCCTGGAGTGGAGGTTCATTCAGGGAGCAGATGTAATCAGAGCGTGATTGCAGACTAACAGAAAACCTTGTGGGGTGGGGACCCCAGTCCTCTCATGCCCCAAGGAGAAGACTTGGGGATCCAGCGAGGCTCCTCATCCCTGTGGAATGCCCTGTCCTGGTGCGGGCAGTAGTGAGGAAGGCACATGGGTGCCAAGGCATTTATCCTAAGATCTTGATCCCCTTTCCCAAAGCCTGCTCATCCTTTGTTCCACCTGATCACCTGCATCTGGCCTGAACACAACCTTAATGGCACAGAATTGAGTTTTCCCATCGCCCTGACAGCAGCCCTTTCATGCTCCTCTCTCCCCTTGGAGGACTGAGGAAAGCTCCCAGCCTGGCATGAAGCCATCAGATAACCAACCCTCCCCGGCTGTGCTCAGAAACACTCCTCCTCAGGGGCTGGATCTTTCCTACCTCTGGCCTTTGTCCCGCTTTTTCTCCTGAATCTCATCTCTTGGGCTCACTGTAACCCAGGTCGTCACTTCCAGTTCCCCCGGGAGCCTGCGGCCCAGGGAACTCCTCCCCAGCTGCGTGGACGGTGTGGCTCTCAGCACAAACCCCAGTCGGGGCTGGCAGGAGTCCTGAGCAGCTGCAGCTGGCACTTGTCTAACAGTGAAACTAGTGTTGCTACTGTGGGATCGCCCCCTTGTTTGCAGCAAATACAGCCCTCCTCAGCAAAATCCCCACCCTCGTCAAAAGAAATGGTTCTGCTTACTTTTGCTCACCTCCAAATATGAGTCTATATCCAGGGAACTAGCATATCCTTGAAAGGTGCCTCCCTGTGCCCCGTCCCTTCCAGAAGAGGGCTAGGGCCTGGGCTGCTGGGAAGAGCATTGCTGGGAGAGACAGACTGAGGCTCCTAAGGAAGAGACCCCATCTCCATGCCCCAGTCTGATAACCAGAAAACAACGGATAATAATAGTTTTATAATAACACCTTTGCAACCAGTGACAATAGCAACAGTGATCATGGCCCTTTACTCAAGCGCCTGCCGTATGCGGGGCCTGAGGTCAGCACGTGAAATGCATTCTCTTCCATCCTCACTCCGACCTTCTACAGGTGAGCAAACTGAGGGTCGGAGGGGCCCAGTAATTTGCTCATCACTCTGAGTTCATTAATTAGAGATCCAGCTCGACCAGTGTCATTTCTCATTTCTGGGAGGGTTAAACTGGACAGTGTTTACTACCACACACATTAACCAGCCCTCTTGGTGATCTGGTCATGGTTGTAGAATTTGAGGCATCAGCAGACAAATAAGAGGTTTTGTGCTTTTCTTGGAGTAGGTGGGGTACTTTCTCTAGAAGCTCCTCCCCACATGATTACTAACCTCCTAAGACTCCTGAAAACCCACCAAGGCTCTTAGCAAAGTTGGTAACTCACAGGCTTCTTTTCCCACCACTGCTTTTTTTTTTTTTTGGTAAGGAAGATCAGCCCTGAGCTAACATCTATGCTAATCCTCCTCTTTTTTTCTTTTGCTGAGGAAGACCGGCTCTGAGCTATCATCTATTGCCAATCCTCCTCCTTTTTTTCCCCAAAGCCACAGTAGATAGTTGTGTGTCATAGTTGCACACCCTTCTAGTTGCTGTATGTGGGACGCGTCCTCACCATGGCTGGAGAAGCGGTGCGTTGGTGAGCACCGGGGATCCGAACCCGGGCCACTGGTAGCGGAGCTTGCACACTTAACCGCTAAGCCACGGGGCCGGCCCCACCGCCAATGCTATTTTTAAAAAGCAGTTAAATGGCGCCACCTCCTGGAGGAGGGGTGTTGCGGCAGTCATAACAGGACAAATAAGAGAGTTGTCCTTCTTTCTAGATTAAGGGGCAAGTTGTGTCTTGCTCCCCCCAAGACGTGCTGGAGCCTACTGGAGTCAGTCTTTCCGTGAGCCAGCTGGATTGCCAGGTGCTCCAAAACTAAGTCATTCCAGGGCCCGAACATTAAGGAAGCAACTGTATAAAGTGCATTGGGGGAGGGGTGGAGACATTAAGTGCAAAGGCCCTGAGAAAGGATGGGTGGGTGGAGTTCTATGGATGGAGATAAGCCCCTAGTGGTGTGGAGATCAGAGTAATGAAGAAAGCTTGTTTCCTGTACTCCTGTCCTCCCAGTTTTGCCATCTCTGTTCCACGTGGTTCAGACTTTTAAATCAGACCTGCTTTCTAGCTATTAATCTCCATTTACATTTCCAACACCTGTCTCCTTGGGCTATCAAAAGGATGATGGGAGATCATGCCCCTAGAGTGCCCGGCAGAGCGGGCATTCAATATGCATGCTCTCTCCCCCTTTGTGAACACAGTCTCCACCTGAGAATCCTAGGCTTTCTTCCTAGGTCTGGCCAGAGGCCTGGCATTACCTTCTCCCTGAGAGGTGGGGCAGCCTGTCTCTGACACTTTCTCTCTCCACAGGATAATGCACAATGAAGTAAATGAAACAGAGAGCATCCAGGAAAACATAGCCTTGGAGGGCATGATTGTTGAAGGCTGTGAGACCCTCCTGGACACCAGCCAGACTTTTGTGAGATGGGGCATGGCACCCTGCCTCCTCCCACCCTCATGGTAGACCCTAGCAGTGGTGGCACTTTGGGACACCACAAGTTGGTTTGGCTACCCTGTGCCAAAATCTGCCAGCGTGATTGCAGAGTATTCCAGGACTGCTGGAGGAATGTGACAGTTGTATGTAGATGTCGGTATCTGCACACATGGATGCAGATATTACTGGTTTTCACAGTTCCCTTCTCTCCAGATGTACACATGATTCTTCCCAGATGCCCTTGATGTGTCTGTGGATGTCATAGTAAACACTGACATATCCTTTTGGGGAGAGAGGAGTGGAGGATGAGGACAGATACTGATTGGCCTGGTGAATCACAAGCATGTTCAGCATCCGAGGAGAAGTCGTGTGGGTCAGTCCCTCTGTCCCTTTTTCATCATCCTTGGCCCCTTGCGGGAGGCTGTGATCACAACGGTTCTCAGTGGTAGGAGGTTGCCTTCACCCTCAGCCTCCACTCTCCTTGGGAGCGGTGTTTGAGAGACACAGCCCTGTGAGGGGGCAGCTAGAGGCTGTGACTGAGGGGACTGACTTCCAACTCGGAGACGTTAGAGCCGCAAGGAATTTGAGAGTCACCTCTTCAGATTCGACTTGCTGTGGGACTCGCAGCTTCTGCTTGCATGCCCCCAAGGTGACCTCCACCTCAGATGGGCCTCCTGAGTTCCTTCTATCCAGCCCTGGGACTCTGAGCAGATGAAAGTCTCGCCAGCACGTCCTGCGGGCTGCGCAGCTGCCTTTGCCCCTGCTGCCCTTAGCAAGGGTATCGTCGACTTGGAGTTTTGTCCCGAGCCCCTCTGTGTGGCCCCCTGTGCCTTTTCCCTAGGCCGACCCTGTGATCTGCTGAGCCCAGAGCCAGCCTCCCTGTGTCCTGGCTCCCCCTGAGCTGCATTGGGCCCAAGCTGGAAGAGGTCCAAAGAATGACCTCTCCTGGGGTGGGTAGTATCACCACAGTCCAGGAATCTGCTCCATTGCCTTGAGCCTAAGCATTTCCTCCCCTCCTGAGGGGCTGGGCTGGACATGAAGTCCAGACAAGGGGGCCCAGCAAGGTGCCAAGCAGTGATGGACGTGGGCAGGAGGCAGGGTGGTGGCCTAGAGCAGGTCTGGGGAGATAGAATGTCAGGGAGGGCTTCCCAAGGAGGCATCACTGGAGTCGAGTCTTGAAGGGTAAGGTGAGCTCACAGGGTGGATGGGGTGAAGGAAGGTCATTCCAGGCCAAGGAGCAGCACTCAGGAGCCACAGGTAACGTGCCCTGGAACTAGAGTGGGAGCAGAGAGGGGAGGCGACGGTAAGGAAGGAGAAGTGATCCCAGTGGTATAGCCGCCATTAATGGCTCATTTGTTGAATGATTCAAGTCCTACGTGATAGGAGTTCAGACAAGACTAATCCAGTCTGTTTCTATCTCTTCTGTGTTTCTCCCAGTACAAACAGCAAGTACAGGAAACTACATATATAAATAATATATGTATGTGTTTTGAATAATACAAATCACTATATTGAATAACATATTGAATTAAATAATATAAATATATATTTAATGAATATATAATGAATATGTATAAGTATGTTTATATATATTTGAATTAAATAATATAAATATATATATGATTTAAAGGAATATTCAGACATAATAACAGTAATTTACAGAATTGATAAAAGACTTCTACTCTAGATTCAGGCAGCTGAATACATCTCAAACACAACTAAAAAAAAAAAATCTGGAGCCAGATCCATCCAGGGAAACCAAAGAACACTAAATACAAAAGAAGATATTGAAAGCCCCACAGAGGAACAGAACACTTACAGAGACTTACATTTAGACCTATGACACATTTCTTAACAATGGAAGGCAAAAGAGAGTTGGAATAAATCTTCCAGGTACAGAGTGAAAAGAACTTTCAGTGTATATCCAATCAAACCATACCTCAAGAACTAGGGTGACTTAAAGATGTTTTTATGCAAACATTTACTAAGAGTATTACCACCAACAAATGCTCATTAAGGATCTTCTAAAGAATATACTTTAAGGGGGCCAGCCACCTGGTGTAGTGGTTTAAGTTCAGCACGCTCTGTTTCCAAGGCCTGGGTTCGTGGGTTTGGATCCCAAGAGTGGATCTACAACACTCATCAGCCATGCCATGGTGGTGACCCACATACAAAATAGAGGAAGATTGGCACAGATGTTAGCCCAGGGCTAATCTTCCTCAAGGAAAAAAACTTAAAAAATGAAAAAGAATATACTTTAAGAAGAAAGAAACTGATATAAGAACTGTTAAGAGGTAAAAATGGATCGTGAGGATAAAAAAGGGTAAACATCTGAATAAATCATTGAAAGCATGACTTCACGAAACAATAATAATATTGACAATGTATAACTGATGGAGTTAAAAACTAATGACAAGGGAACTTCTGTTTTAGAGGAAACTAGGACAGGAAAACACTCTTGCTGCAAAACTGGACAAAGCCAGATAAATTATAGATATATTTTTAGAGCATCAGAGAACTTCAGAATCAACCAACTAAAATTCCAGAAAGATGAAAAAGTCTTTTATGTGAGCAAGGATATTTATCTTTCTTTCCCCTGGAGGCGTTTTCTGATTCTAGCTGGTTGCCGAGGATCTGGCTTGCTCAGTCAGAACCTCGGCTAGGGAAAAGAGAAACTAGCCAAACTTGTAGTGATTCTGCAGGACTGGTGTGGCAGAGGAAACCTGAGGGCTTGCAAACACACAACTGCTGTTTCTCACAGCACCTGTGCTAAGTTTTGGTTCCACACAGGAATCTGAAGAACTAGGCCAAAAGCTTCCACAAAACAAAGTGAAACGTCCAGAAGTGGTGGAAGTGGCCTAAGTCAAACATACTGCTAGTCTGACCTTCAGGGAATGGGCCATATTGTGAAGCGATGTAAGGTAGGAGGCTGGAGAGTTGCGCTGAGATATCTGAAGGGTGTAGCTGAATTTTCTGTGGGCTCCCAAACCTGAAGAGATAGAGATCAACCAGACCCCTGTGCGGGGGAGAGGAGCACAGCAAACAGGAACAGGGGGAAAGCGGAAGGGCTGGGTTTACTAAAAGTGAGACCCGGCCCAAACTCTGATCAACGTCTGGTTGGACTCAGGTGATCCAACCTCACTCTGTTTCTCATCGAAGGACAATAAGGTCACGTGGAGCCTCTCGAGTTACGTTACACAGACCTTCCAAAGACACTGGTGAGAGGATGGAGAAGGCAAGCCACAGACTGGGAGAAGACCTTTGCAAATCACATATCTGACAGGACAATAAATAACTCTCAAAACTCGGCAATAAGAAAATCCAAGTTTAAAATGGGCACAGATTTGGACACTTCACTAAAGAAGATACATAGATGGCAAATAAGCACATGAAAAGATGCTCAACGTCATTAATCGTGAGAAAAATGCACATAAAAACCACATTGACATACTGCTACGTAGCTATTGGAATGACTAGAATTAAAGAGGATGACCATAAGAAGTGTTAATGAGGATGGAAAGTAACTGGAACACTCCTACATTGCTGGTGGGAACACAAAGTGGTTGGAAAACAGTCCATTATTTATTTATATTTTTGTGAGGAATATCAACCCTGAGCTAACATCCATGCCAATCCTCCTACTTTTTTTCTTCCCCAAAGCCCCAGTAGATAGTTGTATGTCATAAGTGCACATCTTTATAGTTGCTGTATGTGGGACGCGGCCTCAGCATGGCCAGAGAAGCGGTGCATCGGTGCACGCCTGGGATCCGAACCCAGCTCACCAGTAGCAGAGTGGACGCACTTAACCGCTAAGCCACGGGGCCGGCCCCTGGACAACAGTTTTAAAGTGGAGTTTGTTATGCTGCTGTAACAAACTAGCACAAATTTCATGGCTTAAAACTACTCAGAAGGTGTGTTTTGTTGATGTCTGTGTGTTTAGAGAATTCAAGTCACTGTGGGCTCTGAGTGGTCTGTATGTGTGTGTGAGTTTGTGTGTATGTTCTGAGTATCAGTGTGCATTATCAGGTGTAGTTTACAGTCTGAATGCTGATGGTCATTTGCAAATAGTGTGTGTGGGTGTGTTGTCAGCATTTCCATGTGTTCAGATGATGTCTGTCATTGTAGGAATGTGTGGAATAAATACGTTGTTACAGACTAGCATGGGCACCAACACTGTTTGCCTGTTACTAGTTCAACACTCAACACCCTTGAAGAAACATTGAGTTCAGACATTCACAGGCTCCATCAGGCCCACAGAGATCCTACTCAGCTGTTTTCTTCCCGTCACAGAAATATGAACAAGTAGCCAAGGACCGCTTGATATTTGAAGAATTCCTCTAGCATGAAAAATGGAGCAAGAAACACATACACTGAAGTGAGGGACTAAAGGAGCAGCAAGGAAATCCAGAGATCATAGTGAAACTTCAATTGCATATCTAGTAACATCTTCAAAACAATTAGACATGGGCCAGTCCCATGGCCTAGTGGTTAAGTTCAGAGAACTCCACTTCAGCAGCCCAGGCTCCGTTCCTGGGCGTGGACCTACACCACTCATCAGTGGCCAGGCTGTAGTGGCAACTCACATACAAAATAGAGGAAGACTGGCACAGATGTTAGCCCAGGGTGAATCCTCAGCAAAGAAAAAAAAAAAAAGATAAAACATCCATTAAGTGTATATGTATGTATTGATGTTACCGCACAATATTGGGGTTCTCTTTCCCAATGCACATTAAAAAAGCCAATTATTCTGGCATCAGCTTTTGGGAAAAGAATTGTAGCTTTATTTTGCGAGATTTATCTACAAGGAGACAGGGCACATGTGTCTGTCTCAGATCTGTCTCCCCGATCCAGGGCTTGGGGCACAATTTATGGGATGAAGGGCAGGGTGGTCTGACATGTGGAGGTAGATGATTGGAAGTAAGGAGAAGTGAGGTAATTGATGATCTTCACAAGCAAAGTCAAGCTTTGTTGCTCTTCATCGGATGTTTGTTCAGAAATTGGCAGTGTTATGATGATCTGAGGATGGAGCTTTTAGCTTCTTGATATAAAAAATGTCATTTATTGAGCATTTGCGCAGGCCTAGTTGATGGGTTGGTGGTCTCAACTGGCCTTAACTGGACTAGGGGTCTCAGTTCCTGAAAGAAAACGCTTAACTACTCTGTTGATAAGAAGGAGTCAGTTGAACTGGTCCTGGAGGGCCCATGGTTATGTTGGTACATGCATATATATGCATATGCATGAGATTATCTGTATGTGTGATAAATATAGAGTATACACAAAGCCAGACTCTAGTTAAAGTGGTCAGGACAGATTTTAATCAGTAATATACCACTGCAATAGGGAAGAGGGAACAGGATGAACTGAACTCAATTTGATTTGTACAGAAGTGACTGGCCATTTGAAAGGGAGAATGAGGGAGCAGGCAGAGGGGTGAGCAGGGGCTCAGTCGAGGCAGGGAGGGGAAAGTTACAGTGTTGGTCAGTGCAGTGTGATCTGGCCAGTTGTGTCTGTTGGTTGGAAATGATCAAAGTTTCACTTCTCTCCTCTCACAGAGTCTGGGAGACAGACACCCTGTCCTCAGCTCAAGGAATGGCTCTCAGGACCTTGAGAAATGCACTCCTGGGTTATTGGAGACACATATATAACTCAAAAGGACAGAGGAAATATTCACAGTTGTAAGCACTTTTGGGTAAATACTCTAAGAAAAGGATGTCAGGGGCCAATGATCGAGTGTTGGCCAGAACAAATAGTCAATTCTTTTGGCTGCCTTGAGCTTTCTCTGGCAGGCACTTTAAGGGGGCAGGGGTCATCCTAAGGATGTGGATTTGAGCTGTTAGAAACTATGTCAGCATTTAAGTCTTATAACGTGTGTGTGTGTGGGGGGGTGAAATGATTTGTGCTGAGAGGCCATAGTTATAATTGACCAAGATTGAGACCTAGTCAAGAAGAGGGCTCAATGGAGCCTGGCTTGAGTTTGGTCAAGTACAGGATCATATATAGAAATAAGATATGTACATTTTTTGAATAATATAAATCATTATATTGAACAATATGTTGAATTATATAATATATATTTAATGAATATACATTGAATGTGTATAAATAAGTATGTGTATATATATTTGAATTAAATCATATAAATATATAGAAGAGAGTGACGTCAGCATCATGGCAGAGTGAGCTTCCCCTATTGAACTCTCCTCCTCTAAGACACAAGAAAAAGGACATTCATATTCCAACAGAAGCTATTCACAAATAATGTAAATATATATATGATTTAAAGGAATATTCAGACATAATAACAGAAGATTCCAGGGCCAGCCCCATGGCTTAGCGGTTAGGTGCACGTGCTCTGCTGCTGATGGGCCAGGTTTGGATCCTGGGCGCGCACCGATGCACCCCTTCTCAGGCCATTCTGAGTCAGCGTCCCACATACAACAACTAGAAGGATGTGCAACTATGAAATACAAATATCTACTGGGGCTTTGGGGGAAAAAAAAAGGAGGAGGATTGGCAATAGATGTTAGCTCAGAGCCGGACTTCCTCAGCAAAAAGAGGAAGATTAGCATGGATGTTAGCTCAAGGCTGATCTTCCTCACACACACACACACAAAAAGAAATTTCCAGAATTGATAAAAGACTTCTATTCTAGATTCAGGCAGCTGAACACATCTCAAGCGCAATTAAAACAAAAAAATCTAGAGTCAGATCCATCCAGGGAAACCAAAGAACACCAAATACAAAAGAAGATATTCAAAGCCCCACAGAGGAACAGAACACTTACAGAGACTTACATTTAGACCTATGATACATTTCTTAACAATGGAAGGCAAGAGAGAGTTGGATTAAATCTTCAAGGTACAGAGAGAAAATAACTTTCAGTGTATACCCAATCAAACCATATCTCAAGAACTGGGGTGAATTAAAGATATTTTTATGCAAACATGTACTAAGAGTATTACCACCAACAAATGCTCATTAAGGAACTTCTAATGAATGTACTTTAAGGGGGCCAGCCACCCGGTGTAGAGGTTTAAGTTCAGCACGCTCTGCTTCCAAGGCCTGGGTTCATGGGTTCAGATCCTAGGCGTGGACCTACACCACACATCAGCCATGCCACAGTGGTGACACACATCAAAATAGAGGAAAATTGGCACAGATGTTAGCACAGAGCTAATATTACTCAAGGAAAAAAAATGAAAATTAAAATGAATGTACTTTAACAAAAAATTGATAGAAGAAATGCTAAGATGTAAAAATGGATCATCAGGATAAAAAAGGGTAAACATCTGAATAAATCATTGATAGCATGACTTTACCAAACAATAATAATATTGACAATGTATAACTGATGGAGTTAAAAACTAATGACAAGGGAACTTCTGTTTTAGAGGAGACTAGGACAGGAAAGCACACTTTCTGCAAAACTGGACAAAGCCAGATAAATTATAGATATATTTTTAGAGCATCAGAGAGCTTCAGAACCAACCAACTAAAACTCCAGAAAGAAGAAAAACACTTTTATGTGAGCAAGGAATTTTATCTTTCTTTCTCCTGCAGGCGTTTTCTGATTCAGGGTGCTTGCCGAGGATCGGGCTTGCTCAGTCCGAGTCTCGGCTAGGGAAAAGAGAAACTAGCCAAACTTGTAGTGATTCTGCAGGACTGGTGTGGCAGAGGAAACCTGAGGGCTTTCAGACACACAAACTGCTCTTCCTCACAGCACCTGTGCTAAGTTTTGGTGCCACACAGGAATCTGGGGAACTAGGCCAAAAGCTTCCACAAAGCAAAGTGAAACCTCCAGCAGTGGTGGAAGTGGCCTAAGTCAAACATACTGCTAGTCTGACCTTCAGGGAATTTGCCATATTGTGAAGCGATGTAAGGTAGGAGGATGGAGAGCTGTGCTGAAATGTCTGAAGGGCATAGCTGGATTTTCTGTGGCCTCCCAAACCAGAGGAGACAGAGATCTACCACACTTAGAACCAGACCCCTGTGCGAGGGAGAGGAGCACAGCAAACAGGAACGGGGAAAGCGGAAGGGCTGGGTTTACTAAAAGTGAGACCCAGCCCAAACTCTGATCAACTTCTGATTGGACTCAGGTGCTCCAACCTCACTCTGTTTCCCAAGGAAGGAAGACAAGGTCATGTGGAGCCTCTCGAGTTACGTTACACAGACCTTCCAAAGACACTGGCGAGAGGATGGAGAAGGCAAGCCACAGACTGGGAGAAGACTTTTGCCAATCACATATCTGACAGGACTATAAAGAACTCTCAAAACTCGGCAATAAGAAAATCCAAGTTTAAAATGGGCACAGATTTGGAGACTTCACTAAAGACGATACACAGATGGCAAATAAGCACATGAAAAGATGCTCAACGTCATTAATCATGAGAAAAATGCACATAAAAACCACATTGACATACTGCTACGTACCTATTGGAATGACTAGAATTAAAGAGGTTGACCATACCAAGTGTTAATGAGGATGGAAAGTAACTGGAACACTCCTACATTGCTGGCGGGAACACAAAGTGGTTCAGCCTCTTTGGAAAACAGTTTTAAAGTGGAGTTTGTTATGCTGCTGTAACCAATTAGTACAAATTTCATGGCTTAAAAACAACTCAGATTTATTGTTTTACAGTTCTGTAGGTTAACAGTCTGACATGGGTCTCCTTGGGCTATAATCAAGGTGTTGGCAGAGCTAGGTTCTTTTTGGGGGACTCTAAAGGTTAATCCATTTCCTAGCCTTTTCAAGCTTCTAGAGACCACCACATTCCTTAGGCTGTGGCCCCCCTCCTCCACCCTCAAAACCAGAAACTCTGCATCTCTCTGGCTCTGCTTCCCTTGTTGCATCTTTTTCTACTCTGCTGCTTCTCTTTCCCTTTTAAGGGCCTTTGTGATGCACTGGGCCCACCTAGATAATCCAGGATAATCGCCCTATTTTGAAGTCAGTTGATTAGCAACCTTAATTCCATCTGCAAATTTAATTCAACTTTGGCAAGTAAACTAATATATTCCTATGTTCCAGGGATTAAGACACATTTGTGGGCCATGACTTTGCTACACAGTTTTTAAAATAAAGTTAAGCATACACATACCATGTGACCCAGCAATTCCACTTTTAAGTGCTTACCCAAGAGAAGAAGACTTATGTTCACACAAAAACTTGTTTGCAAAGATTTATAGCAGCTTTATTCATAGTCAAAAAAGACAAAACTGAAAATAACTCAAATGTCCGTCAACTGGTGGATGGATAAACTGTGGTACATTCATACAATGGATACTACATTCAGCAATAAAACAGAAGGAACTGCTGATACAGGCAACAACATGGATGAACACTAAAATGAATGTATTGTGCTAAATGAAAGAATCCAGACTCAAAAGGCCAAGTGCTGTAGAATTCCATTTATATGATATTCTAGAAAGGACAAACCATAGGGAAAGACAGCAGATCGTTAGTCTCCAGGGGTTAAGGGTGGGGGAAGAGTTGACTACAAAAGAGCAGCTGAAGGGAGTTCTGGGTGCTGGAACTGTTCTGTATATTGAATGTGGTAGTGGCACAGCTCTCTGCATTTGTCAAAACAGTTGTAACAAGAGGAAAACAAATACATCATTGCTCACCCATCAGATTGGCAAACCTTTAAAAATCTGACAATGTCAATCTGACAATTCCCAGGGCAAGGATGACCCATACACTGTTGGTGGGAAAGGAAATTGTTAAAACTTCAGAGGGTGATTTGGCTGCAGCTCGTCAAGTTGCAGATGCACATCAGCCTTTGGCCCAGCAATCCACTCACAGGCAGGTGTCCATTCTAGGGAATCCATGTGTGCTTGAGGAGACACACATAAAGATAGTCATTAGACATGGTAGGAGAATGAATTAATTGTAGTTAGTAGTTATTTTAAAAAGAAAGGAAAAAATGCATATGGGAAAGAATCAACCCTGCTGGCTACATATATGATCTGAGAAGGCAACTCATTAGTTTGTCTCCTTAATAGTATGTATACAGCACAGACAGCACTGTACTAAGAATCTGGAGACAAGCATCCGAGCATTTACTTCCAACTCTGCCACTAAGTAGCAGTCAGACTATGGATGACTTAACTCAAGAAACCTCACTTTCCATTTCCTGGAAAATGAAGAGTTTAGGCTCTACAACCACTAAAATTATTTCCATCTCCACGATTCTATGATTCAATAAGCCAACTATCAAAAATTATATTCCAAAGTACCTATGTTGAGAAACTGTTCTTCCCAGATACCCTGAAATCAGAAACTATCAGAGAAATAGGACTTCTTAATATGTTGATACATAAAATGGTCCAAATTTGTTGGTGTGTCTATGACCAGCTTGTTAATCAAGATCGTAACTCAGAAAGAGCATATAAGCAGCTAAACCCACCATATTGACTCGGGTCACCCTCAGGTAAAACTAATATACCTTCTCCCATTTTAACATTCCAAAACAAGTTCCCCATACTAATGAGTCCATCTTGTCAAGTTCAGGTCTGTCTAGCCAAAAGTCATTCATGTATATGATAAGATTTACTTGATTTTTTAACAAAGATAAAATGATGAATGGCTTTTTGTATTTTGCCTGTTTCATCTATAAAGCTCTTACATTACAATTTAATAGCTTCAGCCTGCTACAATAATTTAAAGAGCCTTTTGAAGCTTGTAATATGCCACGTCCAACATGATCTAGTAAAAAAACCAGTAGTTCAGAATCCAAAATCTTAGTTAAAAATTTCAGTACCACCAATACTTACACTTCAAAGACACCAATAACAAGCATTTGTTCCTACTGCAGAATTTAATAGGTTATTAACTTCTGTAATCATCCAAAAGCATAATTAGGATGTTATCATTAAAATGTATTTTTTTAATCAGAAATATTAAAACTAATGATTAAACTATTAAATTAAATAATTAACTAAATATTAAAACTAATGGCAACTAACGATCTGTTGTCTTTCTTTATGGTTTATCTTTTCTAGAATATCATATAAATGAAATCCTACCGTATTTGGCCTTTTGACCTTTCACCATGTCAGTCAAATCAAAATTTCAAAATTCTTGTTCTATGGGCTTTCCAAATCTAAATTCTTACGATTCTAAATGAGTACGGAGACAAAACACACACTACATACTACTTCTAAAAACCTCCTCCTTCTCCGATTTTAATTTTAGCACCAACTGCCAAGAAAAACCTTTCCACTGAAACCTAAATTCCATACACATTATGTCAATCATCAATTAATCAGTCATTAATCTATCTTAACCAAAGGTGAGTTATTATTAGGAAGTTACATAATTTTCACCAAGGATTGTTTGAAGCTCCTTTCATTAAATGCAGTTTACAACAATTCACAGGCTTCAAAGTTCCCCTTGCAAATATAGAGTCAATTATCAGAAACCATTAATGGGATTAGGCTTTTCTATAAAAGTGGTCCCAAGGAAGTAGGAAGGCTTATTTGTTTAAAGAACGCAATGAGGAGCCCAATAGCCTGCGCGGAGTCAGGCAGAGGAGCGCTGACCACTGGCTGTCTTCTGAAGGAAAGTGTTCACCCGGCATGTCGCGACCTGGCCTAGACAGGGTCCTGGCGGAGCGTGAACTCAAGGGCGCACACAGAGGGCAGGCGACTCCCTGCCGCCCCCTGCACCTCTGCTGGGTGGGCAGGAGGCCCTGCCGAGGTGGGGCCCCGCCAAGGCAAAGGGGCCCGCCGGCCAGGCGACGCTCCTCTGCTCCTCCAAGGGACAGAGGTTTGGCTCCCCCGCCTGAGGCAGCCCGCCAGCAGCCCCGTCCCCATCCGCCGCCCCGGACACCGCGCTCCCGCCATCAGCGGCGGAGATCTCCTCGCGGAGCCCGCCGCCCGCCGCCCGCCGCCCACCGCCCACCGCCCACCGCCTACCTCTGCGCCGCCTCCTGCCCAGCGCTCCTCCACACTGCAGAAAGGAGAGCTCCACAGCGCTGAAAATCCTGGAGGAAGGATCCAGAAACTGCCAATCCCCACACACAAACCAGCGCAGCCCCCACCTCCGCACCAGGGACCCTGCCTCCAGTGCACGCGTCACGCAGCTCTCCAGCTCGCCGGCCCCTCTGCCGCTCTGAGCGCCGGTTCTGCGCATGCGCGGGCCTCTGAGGCTACAATGAGAACGGCTGGGGGGGGGGCACGGCCTGGGCATGGGAGCGTGGTTACCGAGGTGTCCATGAGACACGAGCAGGAGCTGGCTGGCGCTTTGCAGCCCTTGACTCTGCTCTCCCTGGATGACCGTCAGCTCCTGGAGAAGATCTGCCTTCCCTTGAGGCAGCTCCTCCTGTCCTGAGAAGTGCGTCACATGATCTAACATTTGTTTAAAAAAGAATGATGACATCCTTAACACCTGAAGTGTGTCGTGTCCCCAGAAGAATTCTCTGCTTCCCCAGAAGACTAGACAGCGAGCAGCTGGGACCGAGTTCTGACCCAGGAAGGAAAGACGCTGAGTGTGAAGCCGTCTCCCCTCCGCCAACTCCTCACCCTGATCTGTGGCCTTGATGGGGTGACAGCGCTGGGGACTTGTGCAGGTGACAGTGCTCAAGTGTTTGCCCACGGTATTACATTTCTTATGGTTTAGTGGTTAAAAGAGGAGGCAAGCTGTCAGTTTTTTAGACAATTTCACTTGCAGAAATGTCTTTGGACAAAGAAGTTTGTTTTCTGATTTTTATAATCAATAACAATAATTAAAATACTTATTTTCTTAATCTCATTGGCATGCTAAAACAAACAAGTCACTTGGTTTTCATCAAATTGTCCACATTTTCATTAAAACTTTGGAAGTATTGCTGTTTGAGGTAAAGAAAGCATCTGGGAAGAACAATTACCCTTAGTTGACATCTTCCCAGATAAATGTACAAACACAGAGCTATGAGCCGTTTCGACGGGCCTGGCAAATCCAGTTTGAGTTCTAGAATGGATCATCCAAAGTAAGGTTAAATTAGTAATTTTCTGAGGAGTTTGCAAGTAAATCATCATGTTGACTTCATCAAATAGGTCTGGTGATTTAAATGAAGTTTGAGTTTAATGATAAAAGTTTTCAAGAGACTGAGAAATATTAAGTACACGTACTTAAAAACGTGTAAATTAAAGTAAAGCCGGCCATTATCCTCTTTAAAACAGAGTCACAGTAGCACTATTGTCAAGGTATGACAAGGAATAGAAATGTTTTATAGAGTCAATTCTTCACTTCTAAAGGACCTAATGTGACATTCTAGAAATCTCCATAGTCTTTCAGTCATCTACATTTAAATTGCTCAATTTATATTTTAAAGACTAATGAATCTGAGGGCTAAATATTCAAGGTCATTGTTTAATTGTTTTTCATTGTTGCAAAGTACATGGGTATAAAGTGTGGCTGAAATCCATGGTCTTGGAGAAGAAAAATATACAGAACTTATTTATCACTCTCACAGTGTGTCCTGACTTAATCCTACAAATGTTCCAAGAATAAAGCCTCAGTGAATTCCATTCTGTTCTTAGATATGACATTTCATTCATAATGAATGTTCTCAAATTAGGCTCCAGCTAGTAATTATGTTCCTGATGCAAATAGGCAATAAAAAAGAATCCGTATTTGATTAAATTGGGCTCAAGAGGACCACTTAGAACCAAAATTTCTTTTTTGCTTTGTTTTTCTTTATCGATGTCTTTCTTTCTCCTCAGTGGATTTGGCAGATAAATGACACAGAAAGCTGAGAGACTGGAGGGCAGGGTCTTGAAGAATATGGGGTTTCCTCATCTTCAAGATCTTTTTATCTTTCAAATTCTATGATTTTTGCTATTTATATAGGGATTCATTTTTTTTCCATTATTTCTAATAGTGATCATAATAGTGAGACTAACAAAACTTAGCACCTGTGGAACATTTTTCATCGTAAAAATTTACGTTATTCTGACAACTTAATATTTTAAAAAGCCATTAACAGCTAATCTGATGCTTAGAGGATTTTTAAGGTAGTGAGACTGTTCTGTACATAATGGTGGCTACATGTCACTATATGTGTGTCAAAACCCATGGAACTGTACAACACAAAGAGTGACCCTCAAACTAGGCTCTGTAGTTCATAACAATGTATCAATATTGTTCATTCATTATAACAAATGTATCACACTAATGCAAGGTGTTAATAATAGGGGAGATGGGGCTTGGAGGAGAGGAGAGGGGCAGTGCGGTGGGTGTATGGAACGCTATGTACTCTCTGTTCAATTATCTGTAAATCTAAAACTGTACTTTTAAGAATCAAATTTTTTAAAGTTTTTTTGAAAGGCACTGAAAGGTAATTTAACAGTGTAAGGCATCTATTTTGTGCAGAAGGGCAAGGAAAGAAGAAGGTGAAATGATTTAAACAGTTCACCTTGTGAAAGTTTGAATTGTGGTGTGTTTCTGAAGCCTTAGACAAGGGCAGGACATAGACTTTGAGACAGGAATGAAATAAAGGAGAAGGAAGACATCAGCGTGATCAGACCTGATCAATTAATATTTAGGACAAATTACTATATTGGGTGGATTTGTTTTTATTTTCTTTGCTTTTTAGAAACCTTACACCTTTCTATGAAAGCCACACGTGCACAGTATCAACAGGTGTGTTTCCTACCGAGTGGCACCTGCTTCTCTCCCTCTGCATCTTCTATTGCTTTACCCCGCCTCTCACTACCTCTGACTGATTGTCGCTGTTTCTATCTCCCTTCCTCACCCTCCCTCTCTCCTTTTTTTTTTTTTTCCTCTTTGTGCTTTCTCCTCTAACACATCAGACTAACCATAACCTTCCTGGTCATTGTTTAGTTCCACTGAAAGAAGTCAGTGGTTTCCATCAAGAAATGATAGATCAGTGTTCTGGGAAAATTTTCTCTATTTCAGCTACTTCTCCACCCTCAATCTGAAGCAGGAAAATTTCTTGAACGTTGAACCAATTTTTTATATTTTTTTCTTTTTTGAATCCAAATTTCAGACCTCCTGGTTGTATTGGAAAAATTCCTGAAGAAGGCTGCCTGGAGTTGAGCGGATAGTTCTTCCTATAAAAAGAACCATAAAAAAGAATCCTTATTTTGTCCATGGGGCCTCAGGAGAAGCCCTCGTGAGAGAGGAATCCTTGCTAACCCTATGTTGTACCTAGGACTGGCTTCTCCTAAGACAGTGGTTCTCGAACTCCAGTGTGCATTAGAACTGTGTGGAGGTCCCCTACAACACAGAATGCTGAGCCCATCCCAGAGTTTGTGATCCGGTAGGATGGCGGACCCGAGAATTTACGTCTCTGACCATTTCCTAGGTGATGCTCCTGAACCAGCTACACATTGAGAACCACCGGCTTAGAAACCTTAGGTTTCAAAGGATGCTTTCCTTGAGCAGACAGCCAAAACTATCAAAATCTTAATCAAGATTCACCAACAACTTCAATGTGTTGGCATTTGGATCTAGAGGCTCCTGAATTGTAAGAGACTAAAGCAAAGATTACGCTAAGTTCAAGGTTTGTGACTCTCCTAAGTGTCGCCCAATTCCTTTGCTTGCTTCCCTTGACCCCTACCTGGCTAGAAAAGAATATTAAAAACAAAGCCAGCTTTGATTATTTAATCTTCAGTCAATTAAGATATTTTTGAGTAAGATTTTTTTTGACAGAATAGCCAACTTTCTTTTATCTACACTATTGGAAACAAATTATTAGTGATAACAATGGTTATTTACTGAGGACCTAATATGTCTCAAGCCCTTTACATACTTTTATTCCTCTGCTTCTCAGAACCCTATGGCATCCCATGTGTGTTCACTGTTTCTCCACCACTCCTCTAATGAACCCCCCAGACCACACTCATATTTGACTTCACCATGCCTTCTCTCATTTAATTTAGCAGTAGATTAAAATTACAGAAGAAACTTGAAGGGGTCGTGAACCCCAGCAGGAGAAGGTCTAAAGTCTATCCAGGACAAATGGCTTAATGTTTGTTTCTGAGAAGTTTCCAGGGACAAAAACTCCACAACCTCCAGAAACTAGTTCTGTTGAATATTAATATCTCTAATCAATGATATACATTAATTAATTGGTTTTTTATTGATTGGTTGATTGTCTGCTATATTACTTTGCCATATGATAAAATTTTTCTTCATGTTATTTAAATAATTTTCACTTTATATCCACTTTTTAAAGTTAGCCTTCTCTGGACTTTCTCATACATTGAAGATGGTAATTGTCACCTATTAACCTTTTCCTCTTCTGTTTAGATAACCTCAGTTTCTTTACTGTATTAAAAATATTTATTAAGTGTTGTGCTTTTTTTCTCCAGTTCTTCTCTAGGTTCAATTTATTGGGTAGTATAGTGGAAAGGTGACTTCAGAGGTCCTGTGTGGTAAAGAATCATCTTTGTACTGTACTCAATGTGAATAAAATCTATACTACTTTTGTGTTCAGTCTAATCTGGAATCTGAACCTTTCCTTCCTCCCTCCCTCTACTGTCTGGAATAGTTAATGATCCCAGACCTAAAGTTTTGCTTGTGAAAAGTGTTTGTTGTTCTTGTTGGTTAGTTGGCTTGACGTTCTAACAATTCAATTTATTTAGTAGATATGTCAGTTTTCCTATTTTATGTTTTTTTGTGTGTCAGTTTCAGTATATGGGTTTTTTATAAAGTGAATTTTGACCTTTGCTGTCTAATTCGTAGTGCTAAGTATTTCACAAAATGGTGTATCTCGTTAAGATCTAAGCACTCTGTAGACAATACTTCTTATTTGATTTCTGATACTGGTCATTTGTGTTTCACTTCTTTTTCTTTTCCTTAATCAGTGTTGCTAGTGGTTTATTAACATTATTAATATTTTAAAAATAACTACTTTTAGCCTGATTTATTTCTTTAGTATTTTTCTATTTCATTGATTCTTATCTTTATTATTGTTTCCTATCTGTATTTTTTCCAGTGTTATTCTCTTTTAATTCTTGGGACAGAAGCTGAGATTGTGGATTTCCTGTATTTCTTCCATACTCATACATTCATTTAAGGCTACACACAGATGTAGCTGGTATCTTTTGTTTTCCCTAGTGTGTTACTAAACTCTGTGCTGCAAGCCATGTCTGCCCCATAACGTCTCCAGCCCATGGTCTGCAACCATGCCAGCCTTTGTGTGTCTCCGTCCCTCTATCTGAAGCTCATATCTTGTGTCGAGTGTCACCATCTCATATGACTGCAGCCCATGTCTGCCCTTTTGTTTTGTCAAGATTTTCTCTCCCCTCTGTCCATACCACCTCTCAAAATTCTCCATTCCTTGTTCCTGTAGCCCTTGCCAACCCATATGAGTTTCCATCCCCTCTCTCTAAAACCCATGTCAGACAACTAATGTAATTCTCTCATGTACCTGCAGCGCATACATTTCCTCGAGTGTTTCTATCTCCTGTGCCCACATTTTATACCAGACCTCACATGTCTCTCTCACTCCATGTGTCTGCATCCCTTTCCACCCCTGAGTGTGCCTGTCCGCTGTGCTTCAGCCCATGCCAGCTCGTGTTTGTCTACATTCTCTGTGCCTCCAGCCTATCTAGACAACCAGTGTTTTCATCTACTGTTCCTCTAGCCCTTGTCTGAACTCGTGTGTTTCCTTACCCTGTGCCTGTAGCCCATGTGTGCCTCAAGTGTTTTCACTCAGTGTCCCACGCTTGGGTGTCATTCACTTGTTAAAGGACATATTGGTTCCTTCTAGGTTTTGGCCACTGTGAATAAAGCTGCTATTTAGATGTTCTTAGGGGTCTGTGTGTGGATGTATATTTTCACAGTAGTTGGAGAAATACACTGGTGCACAATTGGTGCACCATATGGTGACACTATATTTAGCTTCACAAGAATTAGCAAGATGTCTTCTTAAGAGGTTGTATTGTGTGTATTCCCATCAGCAGTGAATGAGATTTCTTATTGTCCTAACCCCTCACCAGTAATTGGTATTGTCAGTTTTTGTTTTTTAGCTATTCTACTAGAAGAGTAGAGTATCTCATTGGTGTTTTAATTTGCTTTTTCTTAATGCACAATGGATTTTATTTTCCAATAATTCCTTGTTGTTGAGCAATTTTTATTTGCTTATTTGCCATGTATATATATATTTTTGGTAACGTGTATTCACGTTTTCGTCTATTTATTTTAATTTCGGGAGTTTGTTTTCTTGTTGCAGCATTTGATTGGTTCTTTGAATATTTTGCATACAGGTCTTTCTGCAGATATGTGTTTTACAAATGTATTATCCTAGTCAGGAGTTTGTATTTCCACTCTGTGAATGCCGCCTTTCCCAGATTGGACAGTTTAAATTTAACCAAGTCCACATGATCAATTATTTTCCTCATGGATTGTGCTTTTTGTGTTGTATATGAAAACTAATCATCAAACTGTATATCATGAAGATTTTCTCCTGTTTCCCAGTATGATTTTTACAGTTTTACATTTTATATTTAAGTTGATGAGTGATTTTGAGAAAATATATGTCTAAGGTGCAAAGTTGGTGTCTTGGTTCATTTATTTCCATAGGGTCGTCCTTTTTTATCATCACCATGGTTGATGATGACTGAAGACCTAAAAGACTATTATTTTTTATGTTGGAGTGCATTTATTGTCTTGACCAAGATCAAGTTGTCTGTATTTGCAGAGGTCTGTGTGTGGACTTTCCGTGCTTTTTCATTTACCTCTATGTCTATTCATTTTATTTTTTATTTATTTTTTAATTTTTATTTGTTTATTTTTCCCCCAAAGCCCCAGTAGATAGTTGTATGTCACAGCTGCACATCCTTCCAGCTGCTGCACGTGGGACGCCGCCCCAGCATGGCCAGAGAAGCAGTGCTTCGGTGCACGCCTGGGATCCGAACCCGGGCCGCCAGCAGCGGAGCGCGTGTACGCAACCGCCAAGCCATGGGGCCAGCCCCATTCATTTTAAAATATCACAGTTTGGATCCCGGGCGTGCACCGATGCATGGCTTCTCCAGCCATGCTGAGGCTGAATCCCACATACAGCAACTAGAAGGATGTGCAGCTATGACATTCAACTATCTACTGGTTCTTTGGGGGAAAACAATAAATAAATAAAATTAAAAAAAAAAAATCACGGTCTCTTGATTATTGTAGTATTGTAAAATATCACAGTCTCTTGACTTTGTAATTAATCTTGAAATTGAGAAGTGTGAGTTCATCAATTTGTTCTTCATCAGGATTGTCTAGACCACTCAAGGTTTCAAATGAGTTCTCCAATATCTACAAAATAGCTTGGTGAGATTTTTATTGGAATTGCACTGGATCTTTAGATCAATTTAAGATGAATTGACATCTTAATAATATTGTGACTTTTGATCATGAGCAAGGAATATATCTCAATCGATTTATTTTTCCTTTATTGTTTTTAAGAGTGTCTCATATTTTTTTCCACAGATATGTGTAAATATTTTATTGGATTTACACTTGAGGATTTCTTTGTGTATGTGTGTGTCTTGTTAACGGTATTGTTTCATATTCCAATTATTTGTTGGTATATAGAAAATCAACTGAATTTTGTATCTGAATTTGAACTTCTCTTCATGATATCTCTATAAATTCTCATCTGGGCACAGAACAGGGGGCTCCGTTTCTGTTTGAACATCCCAAATCATAACATTGAATAATCTGAACACTGAATTTCAGCCATTCACCAGAACTGCCAAGGCACACAGCCACCACTAATACTGCAGTTACAAGCCTTTTCCAAGAGACATGCCCTCGGATTCATTAAAGAACGCCCATTTTCCACTCGGCCTGGCAGTGGCAGTTTGGCAGGAAGACTGCAGAGCCCTTACAGGCTTGGTCCTAGAGCTGAGACAAACTATCCCTGTCTTCCATTCCTAAAATGGAGACTGACCTGAACCTCCCTCGGCTCTAGGAATTAAGGCTCTCTCACACATAACTTCCCAGACACACTGCAGTTACAAGCCTTTTCTGAGAGTCATTCCCTCGGACTCACTAAAGAAAGCCAGTTCTCAACTCAGCCCGCCAGTGGCAGTTTGGCAAGAAACTGCAGAGCCCTTAGAGTCTTGTCCCTAGAGCTGAGCCAAACTATCTCTGTCTTCCATTTCTGGATCTGAGACCGTGCAGAACCTCTCTCAGCTCTAGGAATTAAGACTGTCTCACACATAAATTCCAAGACACACTGCAGTTAAAAGCCTTTTCTGAGAGGCATTCCCTTGGATTCACTAAAGAAAACTGGTACTTGACTCGACCTGCCAGTGGCAGTTTGGTGAGAAACTGCAGAGCCAGATTGTATGTATAACTGAGATCAAATGGTATTTGTCTTTCTCTGTCTCAGTTATATCACTTACTATAATGACCTCAAGGTCCATCCATGACATTGCAAATGGCAAGATTTTTTCATTTTTATGGCTGAATAATATTCCATTGTAAGTATATACCCCATTTTCTTTCCTTTTTTTTTTGTGAGGAAGATCAGCCCTGAGCTAACATGTGCCAATCCTCCTCTTTTTGCTGAGGAAGACTGGCCCTGTGCTAACATCCGTGCCCACCTTCCTCCACTTTATATGGGACTGCATCACAACATGGCCTGAGAAGCGGTGAGGCAGTGCGCGCCAGGGATCTGAACCCCGGGCTGCCACAGCAGAGCACACACACTTAACCACTATGCCACCAGGCCAGCCCATACCACGTTTTCTTTATCCATTCATCTATTGATGGACATTTAGGTTGTTTCCATATCTTAGCTATTATAAATAATTCTGTAATAATCACAGGGGTGCATATATCTTTTCAAGTTAGTGTTTTCATTTTCTTCGGATAAATACACTGAAGTGTATCTATTTTTAATTTTTTCAGGAACCTCCACTGTCTTTTCCATAGTGGCTGCACCAGTTTAAATCCCCATGAACAGCACACAAGGGTTTCCTTTTCTTCACATCCTTGCCAACACTTATTATCTCTTGTCACTTTGATGATCACCACCCTTACAGGTGTGAGGTGATAGCTCTTTGTGCTTTGGGTTTGCATTTCCCTGATGATTAGTGACATTGAGCTCCTTCTAATGTACGTGTTGGCCATTTAGATGTCGTCTTGGGACAAATGTCTACTTAGTCCTTTGCCCATTTTTCAATTGGATTGCTTTTTTGTTATTGGGTTGTATGAGTTCTTTATAAATTTTGTTATGGGTTGTATAAATTTTTTATAAAATTTAGATATTTAACTCTTTATCTGATACATGGTTTGTAAAACTTTTCTCCCAGCCTTTTGATTTTGTTGGTTGTTTCTTTTGCTGGGCAGAAGCTTTTAAGTTTGATGTAGTCCCATTTGTTGATTTTTTCTTTTGTTGTTTGCAGTTTTGGTGGGATATCCACAAAATCATTGCCAAGACCAATGTGGAGGAGCCTCTTCCCTATGTTTTCTTCTAGCAGTTTTACAGCTTCAGGTCTGAGAATGCCCAAAAGGCCGGGAGGAGCAATGTCCCTTTTTTTCGGAGCTGAACAGATTCAGTCTCTCATTTCTCTATCAAGCAATTTTGTTCAGACCTTATAAACACAATTCTTCCCAATTTTAAGCCAAATTAAAAAGGTCAGCCTCCCCCATTCACTCCAAAAGTGCCCCCTAGGCTCCCCTGGTCAAGGAAATTCCCCCTGGGTTTCTCGTTCCTAGGAATTCCGCCCTAGGTTCCTCTGACCTAGGGAATGTACCAGTACCCCCTTAAGACACCTAGCCTTAAGCCTTGAAAACAGCTCAAATAAACTCTGAACTGTTGACTTACAATAAGGAGGTCCAGGTTTCAGGAGAACTCACTTGGGTCACCTGAAAAATGCAGTGATCTGGAGGGCACAGTGGGCCCCTATTGGTACCCAATGCCAGTTCAGTGTAGATTCCAGGTGGTCTCTGGTGGGTTTCTCTGAAATCCTGCCATGACTACACCAACAAATGTCTACGTAAATAATCCATAATCAATGTATAAATCAAAATTGGAGTGAGTTTATTATGAGCTGCATTTTGAGGACCATGGCCAGGGCCTTCCTTCCCTAAGGAAGGAAGGGCATCAACGAAGTGGGGTGTACAGAGCAGTTATATGCTTTCAAAGAGCATGTATCACATAGGATTGTAATGTCCCTTTTACTATAGTGACAAGATCACCCTGTCAGACTGCCCTGCCAGAATAGCTATTGATGGACACAGCAGGGAGCAGGTCTGCTGTCTCGATGGGTTTGGCTGGTGTCAGGTCTGTTGTCTCAAACTGGGTGGTCACAGGATGACTGCAGCAACCAAGTCCTAGCTTAGGGAGAAATGCTCATCCTTAAGGTTCTGCCAATGAGGGCATCCTTATCTTAAGGGCATATTCTCTTCTCTTTGGGACATGGGAAAGCAGATACACAATGCAGGCGACAGGCCCCTTTGTAAAAACAAACTCCGGCCAAATTAGTTTTACCCCAAATGGCTTCCTCATGTACTCCAATATATCCTATTGCTTGCCATTTATTTATCAGTTCCTTAGTACTCATTGTGTGTCTGTTATGTATACAGAATATGTAATATCCTGGGGAAAACGGGGGTTATAGGATATAGTGTCTGTAGACAAGAAGCTTATTACCCTACTTGGAAAATAACTACATTTCTTTCTGTTTTTTTGTGAGGAAGATCAGCCCTGAGCTAACATCCATGGTAATCCTCCTCTTTTTGCTGAGGAACACTGGCTCTGAGCTAACATCTATTGCCAATCCTCCTCCTTCCCCCCCCCAAAACTCCAACAGATAGTTGTATATCATAGTTGCACATCCTTCTAGTTGCTGTATGTGGGACACGGCCTCAGCATGGCCAGAGAAGCGGTGCGTCGGTTCGCGCCCGGGATCCGAACCCAGGCCACCAACAGTGGAGCTCGCACACCTAACCGCTAAGCCACGGGGCCGGCCCTAAACATAGATTTTTAAAATGTCAAAATGAGTGGTACTCCTGGTGTGTTGTTTCTGAATAACAGCTGTCATTGTCTTAGCTCTTTCCGTATAGTGTTTGCTCCTGCCTCACACCAGCCCTATGAACAGGGCCAGGGCGGGTATCATTCATGATTTCCTGATGAGAACGCTGAGGCCTTGTAAAGTTAGGAGATCTGTGCGGGCGCCGGTATTGATGATATCCTAGGATTTTTATCTACTATGTATTTTTCTTTATCTTCTGTAATTGCCATTAGATTTCGATATAATTGGTAACTTGCTACCTTGGTTTTTCAAATGAAACCCACAAAGTTTATGGGTATCTTTTGGTACCTTATTAAGCAAATGAGGAAAATTAGATTACCAGCTACAGCTGCTGCTCATATTGACAAACCATTTCATTTATTTTTCTACCTGACAAGCGTGTTCATGCAATAGACATTAAGTGGCTGTTATGCAGTCATCATGAAATTGTCAAGAGTGGGGGGATTGACAGGACAAGTGTGCACACTTCTCATGCTGAAGAGACTTTCAGTGCATTTGAGGGAAGATAAGATACACTCATGAAAGTGTTAAGCCGCTACCCTTCCAGACAGCACAACATTATTGTCAAAACGAGGGATGCAGGTGTGCCGTGTCTGTGTGTTGATTCCAGAGGTGTCCACGTGAGCTGGGGCTTCAACCTGACTTTACTGATTGATGAGACTCTGTGAGGGGAGGACCAGGGAGGGCCTTCTAGTGGAGTGGAGCTTGACTCAGGAAACAGGGAGAGACGAATTTGGGGGGTGGACGGGAGGCATGTAGAAAAATATAAGTGATAGTCTGCTTGAAGAGAGGGCATCTGTAGACACTAAAAAGCCATAAAAGAAATTGTGTTTTCCTTATTTTCTGCTACTGGAGCCATGAGGTGAAGGAGAGGTTTTGAGATTACATCACAGCACTGTAATGTGTGAGAGCCCTGGGGCGTGTCTGAAAGCCTGGAGGACCAACTGAACTTTCCATATATATATAGTTTACATGGGGTTGTATAGAGTGCTTATAGCATACATTGTATTGGGGTGAACGTGGAATCCTAAGTGAAACCATTTATCTCTTTGGCTGTTGGTGCCGCCTGTTTTACATGGAGGCAGAGATGTCCAAGACTGAGTGGCATTGTATTAGGATGATGAAGCGCTCTAGGCAAGAGTCCATTCATCAGGTGATGTGCAGCTTGCTACCCGGATAGATGCCCGGCTACACCTTCCATGAAAGGTTCACATGATACAGATATGAAGGAGGCAAGATCTTGTGCCTAATGGCTGGCAACAGGCAGGGAGACATTTTCCTAAACCAGCAGCTGGCGCAGCACTGTCAGGACATCACACCTGACATCCTCGCTTGCCCGACTCTTACCTTCTTCCTCTAAGTATGAGGATATTCTCTGATGTTTTGGCCAATCCACATATACAGAATCCCTTCAGTTTCACCAATGAGAGCTCATTTCTAAATTCATGCTAATTAAACGAACCACTCATTTCACCAATGAAAAGCTATTTCTGATATTCAGTAAGCTAAGTAGCAAAGCCTGTGGTGGTTATCAAGATATGACTAGCTTAAAGATTTTATTTATTTATTTTTTCCCCTCCAAAACCCCAGTAGATAGCTGTATGTCATAGTTGCACATTGTTCCAGCTGCTGCATGTGGGACACGGCCACAGCATGGCCAGAGAAGTGGCGCGTCGGTGCGCGCCCGGGATCCGAACCCGGGCAGCCAGCAGCGGAGCGCGTGCACCCAACCGCTAAGCCATGGGGCCGGCCCTAGATATGACTAAACAGCTTAAAGAGACGTGAATAGCTGAAACGCACAGCCAGGTCTGAAATGTGACACTTTCTGATACAAGACTAGCTGACCCCTGGAATCTGAATTCTCTATTAGGGTCAATGACTGTCCCTGAAGGTAAAGCTTGAACTAACTCATCTATGCGTTGTATATTACCGTCAATGCTGAAGAATATTTTATGAATTTCTTATTTTATTAAAAAAAATTACAGAAAGAGCATCTCCTGTCCATCAGTTAATTCAGTTTACTTTATAGTCTCAACATGATGACTACAGTATGTTTTTTGCTTTTAATTTGCTCTTTACCTCTGCCACACTCTTACTCTCTTCACTTTGCTTTATAATCCACAAAGGTTTAGCGGAATCTACATATAGGTAAGGCAAATGTCATGAGGAGAACCCGGGACGTGCGGATATTGAGCACACACACCCTAACCATGTTGTTGTTCTGAAACCCTAATGAGTAGCTTTGCAAGGTGTTTATAGGCCTCAAAGTGGCCTCCTTTGTGAGATTTCCACTTTATTCCCTGGTGCCAGGTGTAGTTGTGAGCCGTCTCATTCTGTCCAGATTCTATTGGCCTGTAGCTGGGAAAAGTTTTCTTTGCCAGCAGATCCCTGTCCAATTCTTTTATTCTTGTCTGGTTTATTTACTTTTTCACTATATTTCTCCAAAACACTTCCCAACTTGGACCCAAGATAACTCGGTTTCCTGGACCTTTTGTTGTTGAAGGCAGGGAAGCTATTATCATCCTGTGGTGCCTAGTATACGCTGTCCTTTGACTTTGCCACACGTATTCAAACAGATGTTAAAGGGACAGCATATTTGAATGTAGTAAAGATGCTAAGAAATTGCTTAAAAGATGCTTAAAGTTCAGGGAGATCTCCGATTGAGTGTCTGGATTTTCTGATCTTATAATCTCGGCCCACATGCCATCTCTACCTCTAAAGAAAGAGACTTATCTTCTCAAAGAATCAGCTCTTAGTTTCATTGAACTTTTCTGTTCTTTTTCTAGCCTCTCTTTCATCTATTTCTGCTCTGATTTTTATTTCTGTCCTTCTACTGACTTTAGACTTTGTTTATTCTTCTTTTTCTAGTTCTTTTAGATACTGTGTTAGATTGTTTATTTGGGCTTTTTCTCATTCCTTGAGGTAGGCTTGTATTGCTATAAATTTCACTCTTAGTACTACTTTTGTTGCATCCCATATGTTTTCATATGTTGTTTTTCATTTTCATTTGTCTCTAGGTATATTTTGAATTCTCCTTTGACTTATTCATTGATCCAATAGTTGTTCAGTAGCATGTGGTTTACTGTCCAAATATTTGTGGCTTTTCCAATTTTTTCTTCTAGTTGATTTCTAGTTTCATACACTTGTGGTCAGAAAAATGCGTGATATGATTTCAGTCTTCTTAGAAATATTGAGGCTTGCTTTGTTTCCCAACGTATTTCTATCTTTGATAATGTTCCATATGAACTTGAGAAGAATGTGTATTCTGCTGTTTTAGGATGAAATGTTCTATATATATCTATTAAGACCATCTGGTCTGATGTTTCATATAAGGCCACTGTTTCCTTGTTGACTTTCTGTGTGGATGATCAATCCATTGATGTGGGTGGGGTGTTGAAGTCCCCTACAATTATTGTGTTGCTGTCAATTTTTCCCTTTAAGTCTGATAATAGTTGCTTTATATAGTTTGTTGCTCCTGTGTTAGGTGCATGTATATTAATGTATTATGTCTTCTTGGTGAAATGTCCCTTTTATCCTTATGTAATGTCTGTCTTTGTCTCTTGTCAGGCAAGGGAAACAAAAGAAAAAATAAGGAAGTGGGACTACATCAGACTAAAAAGTTTCTGCACAGCAAAGGAAACTGTCAACAAAATGAAAAGACAACCTAACAACTGGGAGAAAATATTTGCAAATCATATATCTGACAAGGGGTTAATTTCCAAAATATATAATGAATACAAACAACTCCACAACAAAAAAATGAACGACCTGATCAAAACATGAGCAGAAGATATGAAAAGACATTTTTCCAAAGAAGTTATACAGATGGCCAACAGGCACATGAAAGATGTTCAACATCACTAATTATTAGGGCAATGCAAATCAAAACTACAATGAGATATCACGTCACACCCATCAGAATGGCTATAATTAAAAAGGCAAGAAATAATAAGTGTTGAAAAGGATGTGGAGAAAAGGGAACCCTCATACATTGCTGGTGGGAATACAAACTGCTGCAGCCACAATGGAAAAAAGGATGGAGATTACTCAAAAAATTAAAAATAAAAATACCATAAGATCCAGCTATTCTACCTCTGGATATTTATCTGAAGAATATGAAGTCAGTAATTCAAAAAATGTATGCGCCCCTATGTTCTTCACAGCATTATTCACAATAGCCAACACTGGGAAGCAACTCAAGTACTTATCAATGGAAGAATGAATAAAGATGTGATATATATACATATATACCATGGAATACTACTCAGCCATAAAGAAGACAACCTCATGCCATTTGTGAAAGTATGGATGGACATTGACGGTATTATACTAAGTGAAACGAGTCAGATAGACAAAGAAAAATACTGATTGAGTTCACTCATATTTGGAAAATAAACAAACACATAGATAAGGAGTACAGATTGTAGTTACCAGAGGGAAAGAGGGAAAGGTGTAAAGGGGCACATATGTATGGTGACAGATGAAAACAAGACTATTGGTGGGGAACATGATCCAGTCTATACAGAACTGAAATATAGTAATGTACGCCTGAAATTTACACAGTTATAAGCCATATGACCTCAATAAAATTTAAAAGAAATTTATTTTTAAATATAGCAAGACCCACTTTATACCTGGGCTGCAGGCAGCCCACGCACTCACTGAATTACACAGAAGGGCAGTTTCCCAGGTGAGTCCTGTCTGCTTTGCCACCCTCGGAACATCCTGACGAAGAACACAGGCCCTAGGATGCTGAAGCAGGTGGGACCCCTGGGGCAGGGAATGTTCTGAGAGTGTGTGACACAAAGTATCTGTGCAGTGCATACTGGGTAGTGAGTTTGTGCTTCTCTTCAAGGTATGACTTTGGTCATAATCTGCCAATAACTCAAGGAAAATCACTCTTAGGCTTCTTAAATGGAAAATTCTCGTGTCCCAACTTCAAAGCTGCTGAGTTAGAATTCCGGGGAAGGGACACTGGACTTGTCCAGTTATTATCGTGTAGACTGAAGTGTGAGAAGCACTGCTGCTGGCGTCCAGCTGTAGCCACTGCCCGAGGTCAAAGCTCCACACCTTGTGAGGCCTGAGACGGCTCCCAGGGGAGATTTCTGTCTGTTGTCTGCAGAGGGGCGGCCACCTCACCTCTTCCCGCTGACTCGCTTCCCTAACTGGCTTCGTTGTGCTTTTCTTAGTCCTTTTCTTTACCTTCAGAGATAACTGGGAGAGGCAAGATAGAGATACAAATTTTACTAAATCTAACACTTAAGTAATCTTTAAAAAATTGTACAGCGTTCAGATGTAATATTTATTTTTCTGTTGGGTTGTTTTTTGTCTTTCTCCCTTTTGTTGTCTTAAAGTATTTTGTGTTATTGGCTGGGAAGATAACATGATATTAACATCAGCTTTTTATGGAGCCCCAAACCAGGAAAGCACTTTATATTTGTCATATGGAATTAAGAATCACATTTGTGTAATGATGTTTAAAGGAATTTGGTTGTTTTATTCCTTGTTTTTTCTTCTTTTTGGCATAATAATGTCCCAGTTTCTTCTTGGTGGACTGATCAGGAATATTGATGTCTGATCTATAAGTGAAGAGTAAATAGAAGGGCATTATTACTATTCATAAATCTCTTCCTCACTAACATTTCCTAAATGATAGCATGGGTGTTAGAGTTAAGAATTTTGATGTTTCCCCCATTGGATTATAGAGAGAAAGATAGTCGTTAGAGACTTCACTTGGAGTTGTAGTCCAAGAGCATCACAGAAGAGCACTGAGCTTGGGCTCGGCCATTTATCCGCTTTGTAACCTGGCTGAGTTTTCCAGCCACTGTACCCAGTCTCTTCATCTATGAAATGATGAGAAGAACAACATCTACTACGTCGGGATATTTTGAGGGTTATGGGAGTTCATGTATGTTCAAGCACAGAATTAACATTCAGAGTGCAGTGCCTGCTTCAGTAGAAGTGTTTGCTGCTGTTATTTTAATTATCATTATTTCATGTCCTATCTTCCTCATGAGTTCCCTGTAAAACCAACAATATTCCACAGTGTAAACAGTTTTATTCCAGGTCCCTGCTTAAAGGCCTTCAGAGGGAGCCTCGTGCTCATAATCTCCTGTTTTTATCCCAGTCTCTGGAGGGATGCATTTATCTCTTTCTTCTTTGCACTGAGGCACTGAATGGGGGCCCACACCCAGCCCTGCATGTCCTCCTTTTAGTATCCGATGCTTTTCAGACACTGCTTAGTGTTTACTTGGTGGACTATACTCCCTGACATGAACAACTCATGGGAGATAAGACATAGGAAACATTGTTCCATGTAGGTCTCTGAGTTTATCATAACTCTGAGTACAGTTGATCAAGGGCCAAGGTAGAGTCCCTTAATGCAAAGATCTTCAGAGATGAGGGTGTTCTAATGTGACACCACCTGAAAATAAAGCAAGCACATAAAAGCATATGAAGTTTTAAAAGGAAAAGCACACAACTAGAAGAATTGATCCCATGAAATACACTATTCTATTTGTTTATGCATCAAATTACTGATAGGAAATAGCCAGATGTAGAGATAGTAGAATTGATCAATTTCATAGAGAATTCTTTTTAACAGTTGTTCATATCTTGTGTTTTACATCATTGATTAGGGTAATATTTTCATCATTTCCTTTCCTAGTGTCTTTATCTTTCTCAACTTTTCCAAGAGATATATTTATATTATCCTCTAAAATTTTAGGGCAATTTAAAAAAAGTTATCAAACATTTTAAGTTATTGATTTTGTATACTGGAGGAGATCTAGATTGAAAGTTAATTAGTGATAATTAGAGTTTTAGTTTGGTAAAAGATGGTAGTTGGAATTGATACCAGGCTGTTTGTAACCTAGTTTTTTCTTCATTATTTGATGTAGTTTTCAAAATGACAGAGCAAGTAATTTTTCATGTAATATATTGTCTCATTTTAAAATATGTGTTCTTGGAGAGGGTGATGGAGGTAACTAGAAAATAATTTAATGTAGTGACTTGTTTTTCTCAAGTAGATCTGTTATAAACCCAACAGCCATATAGCATCCTTTTGTCCAAATGACCTGATGGCACTTTCTTGACTTTTCTTGCTGTGACTCTAGCAATCTGAGGTCACACCATCTTTTCCCTCCTAGTCATGTTTTCAGTTGTAAGAGTGACACTATCAGTAATATAGTGACAACTTTGCACACAGACTACTATTTACTAAAATATATATATCAATTGCAAACTTTGGTAACATAATTGTTAAGGTGTGAACTATTTGCAGTGCACCTAACAACTGATTGCTACACATTATTGTGTAGTGACATCATGGTTAAAACCACTATTTGCAACATGTGACCCCTTCCAATTTTATTTTAAAGGAAAAGGTTCAATGACTTTTTTCTTTTTGAAGAAGAAAGATTTGCATTTCCATCTTAGAAAATTGAGAACTTGCTTTTTGCCTTTTTTTTTTGTCTTCAGCTCTTCTTCCTACTGGTTACTAATTCACATGTCCAGTTTCTTCAGATTCATGGTGCTACCTCTTCTGCCTTTTTCATGGTTCTCACTTTAATTTTTCTATAATCCCGTCTGAGAAAGATGTTTATCTCTACCTTCATATATCGAGGAAGGAACGGACCCTCCTTTATGTGAACTTGGAGACAGAGGCCAAGGTGAAGCCTTGGTGCCCCTCCACACCAGTGAGCTGCAGAAGGCCTGCAGAGTCCTGTGAATCTTTTGCTCCCCTCCTGACTCCCTACATAGTTGGCATTGACTCCACGGAGAAGCCCAGCTTGGTACAATCGAATTTTTGAAGTCTATAGAAGCCTGCTGAAGGATAAGATTGGCTAGAAAGGACATCAGCAAGCAGTGTGCTCCAAAAGTTGGTGGCAGAAACATTAAGAAGAAGAAAATCTTTTCGTTTATCTTGTTTTCTTTTTATGTTCTCTATCTTCATTTTCCTTTACTTAGATGGTACAAACCCTGTCCACTCCCCATTGTGGTTCTTTTCCTGGAGTCCCACGGCAGTTTATTCATATCTCTTTCATTCAAATTATTTCTGTAGTGTAATTTATCTGGTCATATATATCTGTTTTCCTTGCAGACTGCCAACATTTCAAGACCTTTGGGCACATAGTGTATACTTAAGTATTTGAGTGAATAAATGAAGCTCTTTTGTGGCATAAGATCTAAATAAATAAAATACCTACTAAGCACATGAATGCAAGCATTTGAGAGAGAGTTTTGTGTCTCCTGAAGCAGCCTGTGGACCAGTTTAGAGGCTCAGTGCCAAGGTTATTTAATAGATTTAGATAAAATGAAAGAGATAATTAACTTTAGTTTTAAAATTCTTGGAGAACAGGAACAGCATATCTAGGTGTGGATCAGGACTTGATCATTCTTGTTGCATCTTTGGAAAATCCAGTCCTTTATCTTTCTATGAAAATGTGACTGGCCAAGAGAATGAACAGAGGACTGGCTTTTAGAACGTCAATTTTGTCAGAGGAAATCCTGGAGGAAAAAATATAGAAGGAGAGCTGGTAGAAACACGGCAGAAACTTTTTGTGTAGAAACCCTAAAAATTGCGTTTACATGCTGTCTGAAAGAACTGTAACCCAACTTTTCTCCAATATAGATTTGAGCAGCTTTTAAATATCTAGGTATACAAAAGGATTAGAAAGGAAAATAGATCAAACTGAAAGGAATTTAGGATGGAACAATGAAATGAAGCTGAAGTAAGCCAGTACACTGAAATGTGTTTCAGAAGGACCTGCAGTTTTTAAAGGTAGTTGGAAATGTATCCCTCAGGTTTCAAGTAGAAAGGGAAATGGGAACAATTCTGTATCATCTCATGTCCATGAGATTAAAAGCAACAGTCTCTCAGAGAAGCAATACTTTTCTGGCCTCTAATGTCCCAAAAAGTGTTTTGAATGGTGCCTAATGAAAGAGATTCTGTGTGACGTAATGCAAATACAGTATCATCGACTCATTTCCGAGTTTAGTTCAAACACTTTAGGACACGTTCAATTGAGGTAACGCAGAATTCTATAAGGGGCCAAGGAAGAGGCCGACAGCATTCTCTCTCATCTTCTCACTTGACCAAGGGAGAAAATGTTCTTGAACAGATCGACCACATCTCCTAAAGACAATGCTGCATTTTCAATTTTTCTTTTTGTAAACTCAGTCTGCATTTCCCATTACATACGCAAGCTAAAGCCTGTGTGTAGACATCCTTCATTGGCAATGAGGAGCAGATCCATACTATTAAATAATCAAATAAGCAAAACATCTGGTTGGCCCCTTTTAGGAAAATTACAAGTTTAAGTCCACCTTCATTGGTGGAAGTACATGGTATATCAGAATTAAAATATCTACCACTTATTATGCAGCTAATCATTAGTCATGCTATTTAAATGAAACTGAATGAATTCTTCTATTAAGTGGAATAGATTTTAGACAAACTGATGTATAATTTCATATAGGTGCATTTTTACTTAAAATGTAAAACTCTTTAGAGACCGTTTCATTCAGTTTTAGAGGCATATTTTGTATATTTTGATGATTTTATTTATTTTCCTTCATAGTAGAAAGGCACATCCTACTCTTTTTCTTGCTGCCTTCTCTCTACAAGATAAAACTCATCCAAGTTTATTTTGTTTTATAAGGCATAGTCTTACGTTGTGATGATAAAGAGATCATTTCTGAAACATGTTTGGAACTGTAGGGAGCCCAGAATTTTAGGTTATGCTCAGAATTTTGTGAGGTAACTTCAAAGCAGATGGAACATTTAAAATTTTGCCAGAAAAGTTTTCTCTTACTTTTCTTCACAGTAACTAAAAAAAAAAAAGTTTAGTTTCTTAATTCTTCAGATGGGTGAGTGCAGGAGTTGGCAGGATTAAATGTACCCTTGAGAGAGCTCTTACTGGGTTACTCTTTCAAAACAACCATTGTGGGCCGACCCCGTGGCTTAACAGTTAGGTGCACGTGCTCCGCTGCTGGCGGCCCTGGTTCGGATCCCAGGCGCGAACCGACGCACCGCTTCTCCAGCCATGCTGAGGCCACGTCCAACATACAGCAACTAGAAGGATGTGCAGCTATCACATACAACTATCTACTTGGGCTTTGGGGGAAAAAATAAATAAATAAAAATTTTAAAAAAATAGTAATTAAAAAAAACACCACCATCCTAGTTTATGAGTATTTAATGGGGATTCTGTCAGTCCCAGAGCTGCTGACAGAGGCAGTTCCCAAAGCTCCAGCAGGTCCCGGGAGAAGACAGCTCTGGTAATCAGTGTCACCAGAGTTTGCATGAGGAGTGATCATTCTGTGGATGTTAGAACTGAGTGGAGTTCTCAAATGCAGGCCAGTGACTCTAGACATGAGCCCTGGTCAGAAGCCAGTTGACTTGTCATTCCCTCTGAACATGGTGTCTTCCCTCTGCTCGTGCCCCTTTTTGCCATTTCTCATGCTTCTCCTGACTCTTTCTCTTTCCTACACCTTCTTTCTTCTTTTTTCTCTCTTTCTTACTTTTACTCTCTGTTATATTCCTTCTCCTTATCATTTTTTTCCTCCTTTTCTTATTGTTCTCATTTATTTTCTTTTTATTTTGTAGCACAGTTACTCTGTACATCACGTTCATCTTAAAATCTTGACCCTCTACAACTCTTATATTTCAGTTAGCTATTTTGAAGAAAGTGTTTTGATAAATTTCTCTTAGATGTTATAACATGCTGATTTAAGGAGATAAAAACTATCATGAAAGGGATGGGGATGGAGAATGAATTCAGTTCAGGTAGCCATGGAATTAGACAGAGGGAAACTGAAAGCTTAGGTGTTGATGTTCAAAATATTTCCTGATACATCTTTGTAGTTCATTGTTGTGGTAAACTGCACATGGTCTTGTTTACTGTTGGAGCCCAGAAGTTTGCTCCTCTGGGCAGGTCAGCATGTCTCGGCCTATAGAAAAGAAGCTAGGAAACACTGCCTGCATTTCTAATGTAAAGAACTGTTCGTGTTCCACCAGGAGATCTTTTGGGCTCTTCCCTGCACTATCTGAATAGAAAAAGAGGAACAGAAGCTTTTCTCCATCTGCACAAAGCCGGGACCCTATTTTGAGTTTGAGAGGATTTACATGTGACTGAAAACAAAAGTGTTCCCAAGTTTGGATTTGCTTTAACAAGATCTATTGGCTGGCTTTGATGTTAAAGGTCTTTATTCAAAATTGGCTACATCTAGTGTTAAGTTCAGAGTTGAGATTTCTGAGTATAAGACAGAAGAATGCCTTTTTGATTAACTCAGTGAAATACAATATTTGGGAAAATGGTTATATTTGAAAGCTACTTGTTAATATTCTGTTACCACAGTGACATCTGTAGGTAAGTGACTACTTCATGCTATTCTCGATGATTTCTGTTTGAAAGACACGCCCTGAGCTTGATAAATAAATGGCAAGCAATAAGATATATTGGAGCATATGAGGAAGCGATTTGGAGTAAATCTAACTCGGCCTGAGTTTGTTTTTCCAAAAGGTCTAGTTGCCTGCATTCTGTATCTGCTTTGCCATGTCTCCAAGAGAAGAATAAATGCCCTTAAGATAAGAATGCAGCTTCCCCCTCATTGGCATTGCCTTAAGGATAAGCATTTCTCCCTAGGCTGGGATTTTACTGCTGCATTCATCCTGTGACCGCCCAGCTCCAGACAACAGACCTGACACCAGCCACATCCATCGAGACAGCAGACCTGCTCCCTGCTGTGTCCATCAATAGCTATTCTAGCAGGGCAACCTGGCAGGGCGATCTTGTGGTTATTGTAAAAGTTACATTACAATCCTATGTGATACATGCTCTTTGATGGTATGTAACCACTCTGTACTCTCCACTTCTTTGGTGCCCTTCCTTCTTTAGGGAAGGAAGGCCCAGGGCCATGGTCCTCAAAAGTTAGTTCATAATAAACTCACCCCAATTTTGATTTACAGATTGATTATGGATTATTTACATCGACATGTTTTACAAGTAATAAAATATCTTGAAAGGAAACAATAAAGCAGCAGCCCTGCATTACACATGAAAGTTGTGCTCCCCCTGGAGGCAAAATGAGGATACAACATGGGTCGAGTACTTGATTTTATAATCCACTGGTGTCTTTCAAAAATATAGCTATTATTGTAAGAGTAAAGATATCCTTAAGAATAGTGCCACAAAACAGGTTTTCCCAGCTTCTTTTGTCAGAGCTGAGACCGACATCAGGCTGGGGCACTTGAAGAGGCATGGTGGACTCAACTGAGGGTTACTTAATTACTGTGAGATGATTAGCCAATAGTGAATAAGATGCAGAATGATTAAAAACAGGTAAAGGGACATAAAGTTGGAAATAATTAAGAAAAATAATGCCTTCAAAATATCCTCTCATTATTTTTATAGCATATTTTGTGGCATGACTAGGATAGTATGTTAGATTTTTCTAAATCCTTATCTCCAGGGCATATATTACTGAGTTCTTCATTGTATATGATAATGCCAAAGAAAACCTGGACAAAAGTACTCTGTACTATCAACAAGGAGAAAACATGTACAACATTGTTCTATATATTAAGATTCCAGCTGTAATAGTCAAGATATATATTCAGGTGTGTAAAATTATAATGATTTTCTATTTTTCTCGGGCTGTGAACCATGGTAAAATATATAATAATAAGCAGAAAACCTGATGAACTAGGTGATTTAAAACACCTGATTTTACAGCTTGGACATTCAAGGGTGAAATACATCAATTTAAATTTCACACCTTCTCATTTCCTTCTAGCCAGTGAAGTGTCTGGAAGACACAAAATACATAAAATTAATTGAGAGTTAACGGTATTTGGAAGCAGTTGAGGTTAAGCCCTCAACAATGGTGGCCCTTACTTCTAGAACCATTGAATCTTTGTCATAAGTTTATTGTATAGACAAGTTCTCTTCTTAGATGATTTGTGCATGTTTCATAGAAGAGAGACAGGGCAGGAGAATTAACTATTACTCTACACCCGTCCCTTTACTGTATTACCTCATGCAATTCTTACAGTAATCCTTTAAAGTAACTATTATAATTCATATTTAACTGATAAAGAAAACCATGTTTAGCGGCCTGCCCGGTGGCGCAAGCGGTTAAGTGTGCTCGCTCCGATGCACTGGCCTGGAGTTCGCCGGTTCGGATCCTGGGCGCACGCCAACGCACCGCTTGGCAAGGCATGCTGTGGTGGCATCCCGTATAAAGTGGAACCAGATGGGTATGGATGTTAGCCCAGGGCCAGTCTTCCTCGGCAAAAAAAGATGAGGATTTGCAGATGTTAGCACAGGGCTGATCTTCCTCACAAACAAAATAAGACCATGTTCACAAAATTGATCAAGGGTGAGAGGGAAGATCAGAACATCAGTCTGTTGGGTTTTATGCCTCCTATTCTCTCCACTGTGATAAAAATGGTACTTCAACATGGGTACTCCCCATCTGGCTATTTAATACCAGTTCTTGCCAGCATCACTGGATGAGATGAGATGAGAAGTTTATTTCCAAAGTTATTCTATTATATTTAAACTATGCTATTTATGAGTCAGATGTCAAGACATGTTTTAGAGGCAGAGAGAACAACTGATTACTTCACCTACACATTTTTCAGTTTTACTATAACTTTCGTGTGTCACATTGTGTCAACTTTGTGTCAACTTTACCAACTTTAGTGCTTCACTGTTCTTTTTTAAAAAACTCACAATTTCATTTTCCATGTAAAGCACCTTGCTGTTTTCTTCTTAGTCACTAGATGGCAGTTCTGTATGTCTGTAAATTACCACTACAGCAGGAAACGAGAGGTCTTAAGCCAGTTTGCTCTGTACAAATGATGGACATAGGAGGATTTCTGGTCCATCAAGGCTGCCTGTGTTATTCCGTGGCCGTAACGGGGATGTCCAGGACTGCTTAGTCAGAGGCACGAAGCAGAGTGAGAAAGCATCCTCTAAGTTCTTCTTCAGATGTGAGTTCAGGCACCTATCCTCTCACCTGAGCACACTGGAGTTTATTGAATGTGTTCTGACTCTTACACTCTCTCTGTAGTTAATAAGTCTGGGAGCTCCATACCCCTAGAAAAAACACACGACTCATAAAGCCTTTTCTCAACTAAACGGAGTTGAGGGCTATGGTGTTGCCCGAGAGTCTGATGCTTAAAGCAAACGCACCTGGTGCTCATGTGGAGGGAAAGAGCGACAACTACTCCTGGAGGGCTTTTCTTGATGCTCCTATGGAAGGAACAAGTTTAAAATAAAACCACATTGCTTAAACCTCACTAACTGATTATTTTATTTTCAAGTAATATGCTGTGAAAATCTGCTATGTCTAAAAAACTATTTCATAAAACTGAAACAATTCTGTTTTTTATTCTCTGGTATTTGAAATACGATTAAAACTGTAAATCCTTTAACATTCTACAATATACAAAAGGCAAATATGAATTATATTCTCAAAAAATGTTTGCTCCCATGCTAAAGATTAATATATGGTAGCAAAACGGGTTACCACCCAGTTTTTAACTAAGTTTTTGCTTTTGAAATTACATATAAAATTTGTGTTTTGAAGTATTTTCCTAAAACTGAGCATCTTTCTGATATAAATGGACTAGTTGACAGGTAACTAGAATGAAATTTGATCTTTAAAACTCTAGCTTTGTGTAAGAATTGGTAATATCAGGCAGTTGAAAGTTGGGTCTCTCCACTTTATGATATTTATTAATTGTGAATAGCCACATCTATTACAAAGTGCTGAATAATAAAAAGAAATTAAACAATATCAGCCTTCTCTTACCCCACATGTACAGTTTATATGCAAATAAACTCTCAAAGGTCAGAAAAATGTGTATGATTTCAGCTAACTGGTAAAATACTATCTCATTCCAGTTTTAACCTCATTTGAAATTGATTTAAAAAACTCTTCTCTTAGGATCCTGCTCTGATCAGTGCCCCCTGGTCCCCTCAATGTCTCATTTGATTGCAAACCTATCTGAGGAATTGAATATTCTTTTCCATTTGTTCTCTTTAAGGTATCTGTGATAGTGCTTTTTATACAATTTATTATTATTTTCAGAAACATCTTGGGCCAGCCTCGTGGCTTAGCGCTAAAGTGCGCAAGCTGAGCTACTGGCAGCCCGGGTTCGGATCCCGGGCGCGCACTGACGTACCGCTTCTCTGGCCATGCCCACATACAGCCATGTGGCCAAGTCCCACATACAGCACCTAGAAGGATGTGCAACTATGACATACAACTATCTACTGGAGCTTTGGGGAGAAAAAAAGGAGGAGGATTGGCAATAGATGTTAGCTCAGAGATGGTATTCCTCAGCAAAAGAAAAAGAGGAGGATTAGCATGGATGTTAGCTGAGAGCTGATCTTGCTCACACACACAAAAAAGAAACTCTTTATTTAGGAACAAATCAAGGAAACAGATGTGGGAATGTGGGTTCGCCTAGTTGATGGTGCTTGAGGGATTCCTCACGTGAGTCTCGGCATAGAAAAGTTTAAAGAGTAAAGCAGCATTGGTCAGATCAAAAGTGTGGGGTGAACATAATTCTGAAGGAATAATGATGGAGACATAAAAACAAGAAGCCACTTGAATTGCATTGGAAGGTATTAGACACATCAAAGGGCTGGGAAAAAACCTTGTTTAATGTGAGCTCTTTCAAAACTCGAAGGCAAAAAGTAATATGGATTTACATGGTAATTATAAACCACAAAACATCAATTCACAAGACAAGTAAACAACTAAAGTAGAAACCAGAATAAGAAAAATAGAGGTTAAAGGAGAGATGGAGAGAGATTCTTGGGGTCAGAAAACATGGCTGAGTCATCCTTGAAGTCTCCCTCAGACTCTGATCATTCTTAGTGCTCAGTAAACACTTTGAGCCCATGAGCCTGGGGAGGGGCAAAGTGAGAGGTGGTTGGGAAGGGAGGCAATGCAAGGATACCCTTGTGGAGGCACTGACATTGAAAATCAGTGACATTTTGCCAAGGTGTTTACCATAATATATTAAGGATTATTCTGGAAAGTTAAGGATTTTTCTGGAATGTATATTTTCATTTTATGGAAACTCCAACTAGCCCAGAGAATGATTTAAACATTTCAGCTTTAGAAATAAAGAGAGGGGCCAGCCCTGTGGCACAGCGGGTAAGTGCATGCGCTCCGCTGCAGCGATCCCAGGTTCACATGATCAGATCCTGGCGCGCATTGATGCACCGCTTGTCAAGCCATGCTGTGGTAACATCCAATATAAAGTAGAGGAAGATGGGCACAGATGTTAACTCAGGGCCAATCTTCCTCAGCAAAAAGAGGAAGATTGGCATCGGAAGTTAGCTCAGGGCTGATCTTCCTCACACAAAAAAAAAAAGAAACGGAAATAATGAGAAACTTTTCTGTCAGTTTTAAGAATGAAAACCAGTTAGCATCTGGAAAACAGTTGCAATTTGAGATGAGAATGTGGAGAAAAAATTAGATGTCACACGTTGTTTTTGCTTTTCTCTAGGGCAGTAAGGCTTGCAGGGGGAATGAAGTTCCATCTTTGCTCTATTGAGTTTGAGAAGGTGTAAAATTCATTTGTTCTGGGCAACACTGTTGACCTGTGGAGAAAGACAGATGGTTCAAGCAGCTGATCTAAAGGAATAACTGAGCTCATAAAAGTTTTTAGCTAATAAAGGGTGCTTCTTTATTGAACTTTACTGGACATCTATTGACCTATATATGCAAAGTATTTGTGGTAGGTATTGAGGGAAATACAAAGAATTATAAGGTTCCAAGCTCTCCCACGTACATGAAATGGTTTGCAAGATGTAATTAGATTCTACCAAGGTATTAGTGTATGTTGTATTATAGAACTTAAAAAAATGGGAATGTTATCCAGAAATTGTAATTAAGGACAGCTTCTTAGGAGAGGTGAACTAGATCAAGTCCTCAAAGGGACCACTGTTGGGCAGGTGGAGGGAAGAAAGAGTGAGGATTTCAAATGGGGGAAGAGGGGAAAGGTACAGGCATAGAAAGGAACATGGCATTTGGGCATGGGGGTGGGGAGACCATGACAGGCACAGTCTTCCTGTGACTGAGAGGCAGCTCAGTTTCCTCCTCCAGGAGCCCAGCACTGCTTCCCACCTCCTGGCCTCCTCCACCTGCAGACCGCCCGCCTAAGCCAAGGCCTATCTTATCTGGATCGCTGCCTAATCTCCCAACAGGACCCTTTACTTCCAGTCTTAATTTCTTCTAATCTTTCCTCCACAATGCCTCCAGAGTTACCTTCAAGAATCCAAATTTGTTTAAATGTGACATCTGCTTATACTCTTTCAATGACTGCTCAGAGCATCTGAGAGATCATTCAGATTCCTGAGCTGGACACGCAGGCTTTCTCTTGCTGTCCTCATCTTTAGCCTTATCACACACTGTTTCCTACATGTTTGCTTTGTTCCAGCCTTAAAAATACACCAATTTTGTGAAAGCTTTAGCATCCTTTATATCTGTATTTTTATATGTGTTTCTTCTGTCCTCCTACCCACTTTTTTGATCAACTTAATTCCTATTTCTTAACCTAAACTCATGTCAAATGTTCCTTCCTCTTGGACACTTTTCCTGAGAGGTCTCCATCTGGAGACCCCTTTTGATGTCCCCACTCTGGACCCCTGTACTTATCTACTTTTCCATAACGGTTGTTTTATTCATGTCTCATAGACAGTGAGCTTCTTCAAGCGGAGACTATCCTACTTCTTGATGAATAAATGGCGAGCAATAGGATATATTGGAGCACATGAGGAAGCCACTTAGTGTAAAACTAATTGGGCCTGACCTTGTTTTTTTTTTTTTTTCCCCAAATGGGGCCTGTAGCCTCTGTTCATCCATTGTATATCTGCTTTAAACAATTAACATGTCCCAAAGACAAAAGCAAAGCCCTTAAGATGTAAATGCAAGTTTCCCCACATTGGTATTTCCTTAAGGATAAGCATTTCTCCCTAGGCTAGGATTTGATTGCTGTGCTCATCCTGTGATGACCCAACTCGAGACAACAGCCACGCCCATAGAGACAGCAGACCTGATACCCACTGTGTCCATCAATCGACATGCCGAGAGGTCAACGTCATGACTACTGTAAAAGGGACATTGCAATCACATGTGATACGTGCTCTTTGATGGTATATAACCACTCTGCACACCCCACTTCTTTGGAGTGCTCCATTTCTTTGTGAAAGGACTCTCCTGGGCTATATGACCCTCAAAGTTTGGCTCATCATAAACTCAACCCAATTTTGATTTATAGATTGGTTATGGATTATATGCATTGACATTCTATTTGTCCCTCCAGTATCTAAACACAGTACCTGACACCTTTGGATCACTCAGAAAATGTTTGATGAGTGAATATGTGGGAGACAACACTGGCTGGAGCAGAAGGGGCTTTTCAGGGAGTGGTAGAAAATACGCTCACATTCCTACCATAGTGGTTGAGGCTGTGGGCTTTGGACCAGTTTGTCTGGGTACCAATCCCAGTTATTCCACTTTTAACTGGGGAACAGGTGCAAAGTATTTACTCTCTGAGCCTTAGTTTCCTCATCTATAAAATGCGGCTAATGATTACTCCTGTCTCATAGGGTTTTAGTGAGATTTAAATGCATTAACTTATGTAAAGTGCTTAGAAGAGCTGCTGGCGCATAGTAGGCACTAAAATGTTAGCTGTTATGTTATCATTATTGCTCTTATATCTGAGCAATACTATGGTTTTGAAAAGATGCATTCATAATATAGGTGATCCTCATTATTTGTGGATTCCGTGTTTGCACACTTGTCCACTAACTACAATGTACTGGCAGCCTCCGAATAAACACTCACAGGGCTTTCATGTCCATTTGCAGATATGCACAAAGTGGTGAAAAATTTATTCACTGGATGAGCACGTTCCCAGCGGAGGGGAACCAGGTGACGCTCTGCCCTCGTTTCAGCTCATACTGTAAACAAGTGTCCTTCTTGCGGTCTATTTAGTGCCTCCTTTCTTATCTTTTGTGCTTTGTGTTGGTGACTTTGCTATTTAATGTATCCCCCATGTGTAGTGCTGCAATGTTGCCTGGTGTTCCTCAGGGCAAGAGGCTTAGCCTTTACAGAGAAAGTATGTGCGTTCAACAAGCTTCTTTCAGACAGGAGGTACAGTGCTGTCGGTGTGAGTTCAATGTTAATATATCACCAATATATCTTAAATAAGGTGACTTTAAAGAGAAACACACAGAAAATAAGGTTATGTATTGATCAGTCGAAGAAAATGTAACTAAGGCTTGCAGCAACCTAACCCTGCATTTCCTGTAGTAGCAGTGGTTCATATTCACCAATTCAGTGTTCACGGTGACTTTATAGAATGTCACACTGTGCATAACGAGAACTGACTGTATCTTATGTAATCCTCACATATTCCTTTATAGTAGGCAGGGTAAGTATCAGGGTGTCCACATTCTATAGGCTATTACAGACCTTATGAGCAAAGTAGAGAATTTAAAATGTCTTGTGCTCAGCATAAGAGCCATGAGATTTTGAGCAAGGAAGATCTATGATGAACTGATGTTTAAGGAACAGTTACCTGGCAAGAGAATGTAGTTTTGAGAGGAAGAGGGAGAACTGAGCCGGAAAGGAGGACCAGCTGTTAAAGTCTCCAAGTATTCCCATTGTTAGGTGAGGAGATTCGGAGCTAAGGTGCTGATGTGATAAAGGAAAAGTAGCAGCCAAAGGATGAAATAATGGATTTGGTAACAATATATAGGGTGTAAGTTAGGCTGTGGTTCTCAAAGTGGGGTCCGTGGACCAGCAGCATCAGCATCACCTGGGAACTGGGTATAAATGCAAATTCTCAGGTGCTGCTGCAGATCCGCAGAACTGGAAACTCTGGGGTGGGGCCTGGCAATCTGGGTTTCAACAAGGCCTCCAGGTGCTTCTGGTGCCCATCAAGTTTAAGAGCCAATGAATTAGAAAATGATTCAAACACGTCACCGTGCCCCGGTAAGCTGCATGCCAGGGATGTGGTATTTGTTTAGAGGATAAGATGCATTTTAAATTTTAGGCATAAGTAGTTCAGTGTCTGTTTCACCGTAAGGATTCCAGAGATGCCATTTTAGCTCTCTGCGTTTAAGCTCTTTTTTCCACAATATGTTCTCTTTTAGAGACCCTTTGGTAACTTATTTACCACTTAGCACATATTCTGAGAGTCCCTTCTTTCTTATAATCCCGTTTCAGACGTGAAAATATATTTTATTTTTGTGCACAATCTCCTTTATTTAAAATCTGGATGTCTCTTCCTATAGGATCATGTATTGCACGTGCAACCTTACTGTAAATTCTGAATGCCATTGGTTTGATCCAAAACCTTAGAATGTTTTAGAATTTAGAACCTGATGAATAGAGAATGTATAAGCTTCTGTGTAGGACTCATATTTTTCAGATGTCTAGAGGTATCCCAACTTGCCAGTAATGTGGCCTTAGATTTAGCAGAACTTGAAAATCTGAATATAGTAGAAAATGAATTACGTCTCTCATATTAACATTTACAAAATAAATGATCACAATGTTAACTTACCAATAAGCACTCTCTATATTTTAGGCTCTGAAAGTATCTTGCTTACATAATAAACATGATAAAGTTTCAAAGATGAGCCAATTAACTTTTCAGCAAAAGCGTTACTTGAGTGTATCTTGGCTTCCTTTTTGATAGTTTTAGCCTTAATGTTACAATATTGTTTTCTTTTTCTGGGAATCAGATAATCTTGTATTTGGTGAACATTTTAATTTTTAATGGCCACTTGTATTTCGTGATATGCACGTGTTCAAACAATCTATAAGAACTAACCATTACTACCCACATATAGGATTATACAGGAATGGAGGAGTTTTGGCTGACTTGTTGTATATAATGGCAGACTCTACCACTTACAATAATTTAGGGATTTGAAGCAGTATTTTTAAATACAAATAATCTCAAAATCAGTAATATATAAAGTATATTACTTACTGTGTTAACTAATCAAAATAGTTAAATTTGTTATTTTTCCTCCATTTATAAGGATGCACCCATTATACAGATTCTGTACAAATTGCAAAGATCACTTTTTTCCTTTTCAAAATTTATTTATTTTAATTTTTATAGTGAGAATCTTAGTGTTGGGTAAACTGCTGCACAATTACTGGAAATGCTGAGAGTCATTTGGAAAAGTGTAGAAGTCGAAAGAGAATGTAAAGTACATTTCTCCAATGTCAAGTCCTTTGAGCCTCTGTCTAGTTGTACCTTGAAGAGATGGAAGATTGCTGTGTCCAGCAAAGGACACAAGAGAACAGGCTGCCAAATTGAGAGCTTCCCACTGACCACAGAATGCCTGGCAGATACTTGGAGATGTCGGGGGAAGAGGGAGAATCTCTCTCTGCCCTTTCCCTTAAGGTTCTTCTGGCTGGCCAAATAATCAACAAGACAGGTTAGCAGGAGAAAATAATACCAAGTTTAATAACATGTATACATGGGAGAAAGCAGGGACACTGCGTTTCTCAACACAATAGCAGAAATTCTCGTCTTAAATACCATTTTCAGCCAATGACAAAGGAGGATTTTGGGGGTGGGGGGAGTCAGTTACAGGAGATTACCACTAAAGCACAGTAAACAAGAGTAAGGTTTATTATGTAGCTCAAGGCCTCACCTTCCACATTGATAAGTCACTAGAAATGAGCTCATCCCCCTCTCTTCCCAATACAGAGAGGGAGATACTTTTACGAATGGAGACTTACCTTGTAAATGATTGTCTGGCAACTCCTCGCAGGGCCATCCAAAGAATGTGGCCAGAGAGACAGAACTCCCGATAAGATGGGCTTGTTGGTGCCTTTTCTATTGTAACCTCTATCCTACATTATCTTTATAGCAGTCATGATAGATCTGTTCTAGGAAGGAGCCACCATGTCAAATTCTTTAGGCAGTTAGTGGGGGAGGTCAAATGTCCCTAGAGAAAACAACCAAGGTAAAGAGATAGATTTCAGGGTGGCCAAATCTTGATCTCCCACAGTCCCGCCTTTGAAACTAAAAGTTTCACAGTCCTTTTGAAACTTAAAGAAGTTTCATAGTCCAGAAGCTGAGTTGGTAGATTGTTTCATCTCACTGAACACATTTCTTAGTCCTGATAATAGATCAGTTCAATTAAGTTCATTTTGGAAGGTGGTGATGCAGGTGGGCTCTCAAGGTTACGCCTATATTGTGGAAGCAAACAATCAAGTATTTAATAGAAGTATTTCTATGTAAACAAAAGAAAAACAAGGTTAATGGTTGGAGCAAGTTGTAAAACAGTTTCTGAGTTCAGAGGACAGCCAGTGAAGAAGAATTTCAGATGTCAGCGTCAAAGCATCTTTTGCAGTTTAAAATGTCTCTGATGATGTCATCAAGTAATCTCTTAAGTTTGTATCAAGTCCATCAGCTTCAGTTTGTAAGGCTTCAGGAAAAAGGGCAGGTTCAGTTTTTAGTGATTTCAAATGAAAATGATGGAAAAAATCTAAAACGTTAGTTTGGACATCTGTAGCCAGATATTTCAGGAGACTAGAAGAAATCAGGATCCAGTCCCGTCAACAGATATAAAACAAAAACCTCAAAAGACAATTAACAAAACTAGGATCTAATATCCGCAAATGTATACTATAGTTTTTACTGAAACATAATTTTTTTTCTCTAAAATCACCCTCATTTTTATCAAAGATAGCCAAATTAAAACTAAGTAATTTGCAAAATAAGTCTAGTTTCAATAGAGTTGGACCAATTATTTACATAAGTACAGCAAGAATAGCAATTGATCACATAGGCTCTTTTAAATCTGCTTTGCTGGAACTTTTTGTAAGGAATCTCACATTGAACTTCAAAAGACTCTCGAGGCCAGGAAAGCCAAGCCAAGGATTTTGTCATCAGACTTTGCCTGCAATACCTACAGATTTGGGTGAATTCCTCTCTTCCAAGGTTCCCCCCAAATATTTCAAGGTTCCTTGTACCTGCCAGACAAGTAACATTCTTTATTTATCCTGGTAAGTGCTGCTTGGAACATAAGGTACCAGGCCAATATTTCCACGTGTCTTTATTCCATAAAGTCCAATCTTCATTCCTCAAAAGCTATATGGTTATATCGCAAATATGATGTTCCAGTCACAACCTTGGTAATATAACAAGTGTTTCCAATTGTGTCTTGTTATAAGGGGAACAGATTCTTATTGAACTTATGCAAATAACCATATTGCCATGAAAACAACAATACTCACTTACTAAGAGTTTCCAAATCCTGGAGGGATCAGGTAGAGAGAAAAAGATAAATATTTCCATTTTACTTACAAAAATATCATTTATCAAATTGTTATACATCATAGCTAGCTCAGGAGAAACAAGAAAAAGTTTTCCTTAAATCTGAAAAAACATTAAAAATTCAGCAATACTTCAAATGAAAAATCATAAAAATTATAAGCATCCTTATCAGTTTATTCAGTCCCGTGTAATCCATTCTTGATCTCAATCTTTTTGTTAGCAGTTTCATGAAGTTATCAGTCTCTCCATCAGATGTCTGTAATTTCTTACCAAGTTTAGCTTTATGATCAGAAAGTTTACCAGAAGCCTGTACTTCAGTGTAAATGTCAGAGTCCTTTCCAAGAATTTTTCTGAAGTTGAAACATATTTTGCAAAAACATTAGAGCAAAGAAATGAGTCTGTAAACAACAAGACCTCAAAATGGCAAGTGACAAAGAAATTTGGTTAATTTTGTGACATACAACACTTTAAAATAATAATAACCAGAATTATGACTGATAATCAGGACAGATCAGAATTTCAGCAATGTTATACAATTTTAAAACACCTATATCAATAACATTTGCCCACATAATACCACCTAAGAAGGTTTTATCTTCACTTGTCTGACAATGTTTTCTATGTAATTTAACATACTGAATAAGCCTAATAAGTTTAGTATCTTCCTCCTTATAGGAAGAAAGCAAATTTCTTTGAGAAGTTTCAGGGCCCTTTGAAAATTCTCAAAGAAAAAAAGACTTATTTTAAGATATGAATTTTGGTGGAGCTTGTCAAAAATATAATCAAAGCAAACAGAACATTAACAGTCCAAAAAGCCTTAATAGCGAGACCTCAGTCTTTTGAACGTAGGAAATTATTTTAACAGGTTTTTTGTTTTTTTTTTTTTTAGGTAGAGTTACTCAAAGGTAAAGAAAAATCTTTTATAACCTCTTTATCAAGTTTAAGCAAATTACCTTTTTACGAGAAATTTCAATTTTGCACCAGCTTACTTCTGCTATTAAAACTCATTTACTTAATTAAATTCATTTCAATCTTAGCCAACTTGACCATACAAAAACTCCTTTTCCAGAATTCCTCTTCCACAAACCTTCTATAACTTTCTTTTTACATCTAGAATTTGTCCCATGTCTTTCTTTTCCCTTCTAGTACTTGAGGACAAATTTATCTTTCTTAACCAAACAAAATATTTTCATTCTTTGCACCTTCTTTATACATCTTACTTTCCTTGTACACAGACATATTTTTCTTAATATTTAGTAGCTTCAATCACATATATTAATTAGAAATTTTAACCTTTAGAAACCTTAATTTGTAAGTAAAAACTAAACAATTATAAACTTTTTTTTACATTAGTATCTTGTGGCTTGGAAAATTTATCAACACTTCATAACTTCTAGAAACATGTTACTTTATAGTACAATCTTTTAATAAAACACATGTTTACCAATAGACCCAAAACACCTTTTAGTTTTCCTGTAATGAAAAGCCAAAAGTAGACAAACGTACATTTAGCAATCAATGTCTAATATCTTATCTTATTTGGAAATGATGATACTCAGAGAATTTTTTATCATAAATTTTAGCAAAACTCTAAAAGTCACCAAAAAGAGTTTGGAAGCTCTAACCACCATAACACATAATTATTGTTATAGTTCATCCAACATTTATCTTTTTCACAACTATTTACTTGTTCCCAATAATTATTTAGATTGCCTATAAGACTTCATAAGACTTCAGATAAAATTAGCCATCATTTAAATTACTATTTTTGTTAACCAGTTCTGTAATAGAAATAACATCAGTTTTTTCCTACAAAATTTCATGTAAATTTTATCACCTCTTATACCTTTAAACATAGTTATCATTAAGATTTTTATCAATAGGTCTTGGTCTTATAATTTTGGACAATGGAAGCATTCCCAGTCAGACATTTTAAAACATACTCAGGCAAAGTTGATGTAACCTCTATGTAAAATTAGCTCAAACATTCCAACCTTTATAATCTTATCAACACTTACACTTTTACATGTTCTCAATTCAATTGTAACCTGAGTCAAGGTCTTAAGGCTAGTCAAATTTTTCCCTTCCTTTTTTTTTTGGCCTTTTCTTAGGTACCAAATAACTAATTATGTGAGAGCTCTCAAAACATTTTTTTTTCCCCCAATTTAGAAGTTTTTCCAATTCAAAGGATCCATCGTCTGGCCATTGACGAGTAGGATCTTCATTTGTATATTTATTCCAATAGTGACTCGAACCAATAAGACTTTTTAAGGAAAGACCCGGAGGTAACTTTCCACGCTTAGAATAAATCTACCATGGACGCAAAGAGGAGTCCCTGGTGAGGGCGCAGATGATGTAGCCCCCGTGATCCACAGAATTCACTCCCAAAAATATTCAGAGAAAGTAAAGACCTTCGTTGCACAGGCGGTAAGGATGATGTCTCCGATCTCCCACAATAGTGTGGGACGCCTCCAGTCACAGACCCGCTAATCTGTGACACCGGGCAGGCGATACTGGAATGGGATTTTTCCAGCACTAACAAGCAACGAAGGTAAAGACGACAAAAGCCCTTATGGACTGGGCCCTTTATAACAAATTCCCCTGAGAGCTTGGCTCAGCCAGACAAAGAGACAGTTCGGAACCCCAGTCTACTCGACTGGCCACCGAGGTGCACCCCGGTAAATGCACCTTCCGTATGGTGGAGACCAAGGAGAAGATTCTCACTGGTCACAAAGCCAAGTTTTCTCAGGACACAGAACAAGACAGAGATTACTCTGGGAGGAAAAGGGATCAAGATCAAAACCAAGAGTACTCTACCAAATTTAAACCAAGAGTCACTAAAAGCCCAAGAAACTAGTTTCCCAAATATTTTCTCCTGCCAATGTAAATTTAGAGAGAAAAAATTCTCACCATTTCCTTCCGCCAGACTCCGCAGATAGAGATTCCGAGAGGCTGACATGGTAAGAAGTCTTACCTTTTGCCGGCTTTTGTCAGGCGTTCCCGTATCTCACCATCTGCAGTAGTCCAGGGAGAAGGCAGGTCTTCCAGCCAGAGAAGGCAACTTGCCAGCCAGTGTGGCTCCTGGCGACTACGCCAAAACTGTCGGGGGAAGAGGGAGAATCTCCCTCTGCCCTTTCCCTTAAGGTTCTTCTGGCTGGCCAAATAATCAACAAGACAGGTTAGCAGGAGAAAATAATACCAAGTTTAATAACATGTATACATGGGAGAAAGCAGGGACACTGCGTTTCTCAACACAATAGCAGAAATTCTCGTCTTAAATACCATTTTCAGCCAATGACAAAGGAGGATTTTGGGGGTGGGGGGAGTCAGTTACAGGAGATTACCACTAAAGCACAGTAAACAAGAGTAAGGTTTATTATGTAGCTCAAGGCCTCACCTTCCACATTGATAAGTCACTAGAAATGAGCTCATCCCCCTCTCTTCCCAATACAGAGATGGAGATACCTTTACAAATGGAGACTTCCCTTGTAAATGATTGTCTGGCAACTCCTTGCAGGGCCATCCAAAGAATGTGGCCAGAGAGACAGAACTCCTGATAAGATGGGCTTGTTGGTGCCTTTTCTATTGTAACCTCTATCCTACATTATCTTTATAGCAGTCATGATAGATCTGTTCTAGGAAGGAGCCACCATGTCAAATTCTTTAGGCAGTTAGTGGGGGAGGTCAAATGTCCCTAGAGAAAACAACCAAGGTAAAGAGACAGATTTCAGGGTGGCCAAATCTTGATCTCCCACAGAGATTAAATCTGGGCTTTGTCTATGGGTGGACCCTGAAAGGAGGATTTTGCTTAAATGACCAGAGAATACACAACCATTTTTCTTGATAATAAGTAATACTTACCATGTAAATTTCTTCATAAATCTCTGAATAAAATAAAAATATATAACCCATATAGATATAGACTCTTACTGACAAACCCCACAGCCTTCTCTAGAGAGCCCAACAGAAAATGTCTCAGCTGACTGTGAATTGGTCTTCTCTAAAAGCCAGCCAGCCCTTCACTGATAGCCCTGGATAAGGAAGGACAGATAAAATTCTTTGAAGATGTTTAGCTGAATTCAGAAGCAAAAATCCTACCTCCAGTTGGCTCCTCTGTGAGAATGGATGGCCGGCCTTATTTCACAGGCTGGGCAGCTGAGGTTTCAGATGAGCTTATTTGCCCTGTTCCCCAGGGATGCAAAAGGAGGAATGTGACATTCATTCAGGGCTGAGATTTTGCACGTAAAGATAGTGTTGTCGGGATAGAGGGAGAATCTCCCTCTGCCCTTTTCCTTAAGGTTCTTATGGCTGGCCAAATAATTAACAAGACAGGTTAGAAGGAGAAAATAATACCAAGTTTAATAACATGTATGCATGGGAGAAAGCAAAGACACTACGTTTCTCAACACAATAGCAGAATTCTCATCTTAAATATCATGTTCAGCCAATGACAAAGGAAGATGTTGGGGGTGGGGGGAGTCAGTTACAGGAGATTACCACTAAAGCACAGTAAACAAGAGTGAGGTTATTATGCAGATTTAAGGCCTCACCTTTTACATTGATAAGTTTCTAGAAATGAGGTCATTCCCCCTCTTCCCAATTCAGAGAGGCAGATACCTTTACAAATGGAGATTTCCCTTATAAATGTAAATGTCTGTCTGGCAACTCCTTGCAGGGCCATCCAAAGAATATGGTCAGAGACAGAACTTCTGATAAGATGGGCTTGTTGGTGTCTTTTCTATTGTAACATCTATTGTACATTATATTTACAGCCATCATGATAATAACTCCTTCCTGAAACAGATGTTTTGTTTTAAATACTTTAGGCAGTTAGTGGGGGAGGTCAAATGCCCTCAGAGAAAACAACCAAGGTAAAGAGATAGATTTCAGGGTGGCCAAATCTTGATCTTCCACAGGGTCATAGAAGGGAATAAAGATTTCAGCAAATTGGTTTTTTGTTCTCTACAGTGGAAGTAATTTAAGAAGATAGTCTCTCACTCCAACTTCTCTTCCCTGTTCTCTATCTGTAATATCGCTGTAAAAATTCTCTCTGCAAAAATTTCAGTCTTTTTTCTTTGCAGTCTATTATCATCTTTACGAATTCTTTGACTTCACCACCTTCTTGGCACCACAGCGCTAGCCATTGAGATATTATTATAGATTCAGTTTTGCAATTTCATCCTCTTATCTCTATTTCCTCTGTCATTTCTTAGTTTTAGTTCTTATTGTATCTTATGCTTGAAAACATTTCAAGCTTACAGAGTATATCAGTTCGTTATCTTCTCAACTTTTTATTATCTAAGTGCCCTCAAATATCACTTTTTTTAAAAAAGAAGTGAAATAGATAATAGAACAATATATTGTAATAAATTGACCACTTATAAAATTAAGTTCAACCTGCAATCCCTCCCCACTTAACAGCGACCATCTTTTATAACTCACCATGCTTTAGTTTGGGCAGGGTCAGTTTATCAATGATTTCTGGATGTTTTAAACCACATGAGACAAATACAGTGTAAGGTAAAATTGTTACTCTTGCAGAAGTTGTAGAATATCCTGATGGTTATGGAAGTTGGTGGCGGAGAACCTGAATCATATGAAAAGTAGTTGATTAATTAGCACCTGATAGAATTTGTTAATTTGGTAAGGACAATAATAAGACATAAATGTTGAAACGATAACTTTGCATATCAGAGTATTGTCAAAGGCCACTGGGGAAATTCATAATATTCTCAAATACCACAAAAAATGACCACTTTTTCATAAAAGATGTCATACATGATGGCACCATATACTTCTGTCAGAAAATTTGCAATGAAAGAAATTAAGACTTGAGTCATTTTAATTTTAACTATTTGTTTCTGCTTACTATTAGGTTAAAAAACCCTTTTAGAAATAAAGTGATAAGGGATGTACTTGCTTAATTTTTATTTTTTTTAAGAAAAAGTCTTTTTCACATTTTAAAAAAATATTTATTTGTATTTATTTTATGCTGAATTTATTTGTGTGCCCAAAGCCTTTTTTTAATTAACTACCACCAATTCTTTTCAAACTCTTTCAAAAAGTTGAAGAGGAGAGAATACTTCTAAAGTCATCCTATGGAGTTAGCACTACCCTGATATGAAAGCCAAAGACACTAAGAGAAAAGAAAACTACAAGTCAGTATCTTTGAGGAATATTGATACAAAAATCCTCAATAAAATAATAACTAACCAGATTCAGCAGCATATTAAAAGGATTATACATCATTTTTAAGTGGGATTTATTTCTGGAATACAAGGATGTTTCAATATATGAAAATGAATAAATGTAATAAAGCACATTAACAGAATGAGGGAAAAAAACACAGGATCATCTCAATGGATGCAGAAAAAGCCTTACAAAACTAAACATGTTTTCATGTTAAAAACACTAGAAAACTCTCAGAGTAAAAGGAAGCTACTTCAACATAATAAAAGCCAGATATAGAAATACACAGAGAACATCGTATTCAAGGGAGAAAGACTGAAAGCTTTTCTTCTAAGATCAGGAAAAAGGCAAGAACGCCCACTGTCACCATTTCTATTCAACATGGTATTCGATGTTCTAGCCAAAGCAATTAGGCAAGAAAAAGAAAGCAATAGCATCCAAATTGGAAAGGAAGAAGTAATATTATATTTGTTTACAAATAATATCTTATATGTTGAAACCCCTAAAAATTCCACAAAAAAATTTTTAGAACTGATAAATTCTGCAGAGTAGTGGAACACAAAATCAACATGAAAAAATTAGTTGTTCTTCTATACATTAATAATAAGTAATCTGAAAAAGAAATTTAAAAACTTTACATTTTTATTTACAATATCATCAAAAAGAGAAAAATACTTAAGAATCAACTTACTCAAGGAGGTAAAAATTCTAATGATGTTTTTTGCACAAATAGAAAAATCTATCCTAAAATTCATATGGACTCTCAAGGGACCCTAAATAGCAAAAAGAATGTAGAAAAAGAAGAACAATTTAGAGAAGTCACACTTCCTGATTTCAAAACTTACTACAAAGTAATCAAAACAGTGTGGTACTGGCATAAATACACACAATATACTAATGAAATAGTATAGAGAGCCCAGAAATAAACCTTTGCATATATGGTCAAATGATTTTTGACAAGGGTGCAAAGACCATTCATTGGAGAAAGGATAAGTTTTTCAACAAATGGTGATGGGAAAACTAGATGACCACATGCAAAAGAATGAGATTGGACCCTTACCTTACACCGTATACAAAAATTAACTCAAAATGGATCAAAGATCTAATATTAGAGCTGAAGCTATAAAATCCTTAGAAGAAAACACAGAGTAAAAGCTGCATGTCATTGGGTCCAAATGCCATTGCCAACAATGATTTCTTTCATCTGACACCAAAGACATAAGCAACAAAAAAAACACAACAAATTGGACTTCATCAAAATGCAAAAGTTTTCTGTATCACAAGATACTATTAACAAAGTAAAAAGGCAACCCACAGAATGGTTGAAAATATTTGCAAATCACATATCTGATAAGGGATTAATATCTAGAATATATAAAGAACTCCCACAACTCAACAATAAAAAAACAATCCAATTTAAAAATGCACAAAGGACTTGAATAGACATTTCTCCAAAGACATAAAATGGCCAGTAAACACGTGAAAAGATGCTCAACATCACTAAGTATCAGGAAAATGCAAAATAAAACCACATTGAGATACCTCTTCACACACATTAGAATAGTTTTATTATCACAAAATCAGAAAATAACAAGTGTTGGCAAGGATTTTGAAATATTGGAACCCTTGTGCTTGGATGGTGAGAATATAAAACTGTGGAAAACAGTATGGCAGTTCCTTCAAAAATGAAAAATAGAATTACCATATGATCTAGAAATTCTACCTATGGGTTCTGAAATAACAGAAAATATATTTATGGATCTCTGTCTCCAGTTCCTGGCACAGAGCTCCTAAAATCCTTGTAATTTCCTAAATGATAAGAACACTAGGAGCATCTCTTGTTCTAATATTTGTCTTTGACCCCATCCTGACACAGAGCTCCTAAAACCCTTGTAATTTCCTAAGTGATAAGAACACTAAGAGAATCATTTCTTCTATTGAGGCAACTCTGGGTGGGCTCCTGGATGGCTCCTGGATGGGGGCTGGTCACCGGAAAGACCAAGCCCCGATTAGAAGCTTGGAATTTTTAGTCCTATCCCTTATCCTCCAGAGAGGGGAGAGAGGCTAGAAACTGAGTTAATAATTGATCATGCCTACGTGAGGGAGCCTCCATAAAAATCCCAATAGAATGAGTTTCAGAGAGCTTCCAGATTGGCAATGACAAGGAGTGCTTGGAGAGTGGTGCACCTGGAGATGGCATGAAAGCTCTGTGCCCCTTCTCCATACCTTTTCCTATGCACCACTTCCATCAGGCTGTTCTTGAGTTATATCCTTTTATAATAAACTGGTGATCTAGTAAATGTTTCTCTGAGTTTTGTGAGCCACTCTAGCAAATTAATCAAACCCAAGGAGGATGTTGTGGGAATCTCTGGTTTACAGTCACTCAGTCAGAAGTACAGGTAACAGCCTGGGCTTGTAACTGGCATCTGAAGTTGAGGTGAGGTTGGGTGAGTGTGCAGTCTTATAGGACTGAGCCCTTAAACTGTGGAATCTGATGTATCTCTGGGTTGACAGCATCAAATTGAGTTGAATTATCTTACAACCATCTGGCATTCCCAGAATTGCTTGTTGGAGGTGTGGGGAACCCTCCCACATGTGAAAAAATGAATCTCAGAACACCATATATGGGTATAAACCCAAAAGAACTGAACGCATACATAAAGACATATACGTACACCCGTGGTCTTAACAGCATTATTCAAAATAAGCAGAAGCTGGAAGCAGGCCAGGTGTCCATAAATGGATGAGTTGACAAAATTGTTGTGTAAAACACAGTGGAATACCATTCACCCTTAAAAAGGATGGAATTCTGACACATGTTATGACATGGATGAACCTTGAGGACTTTATGCTAAGTGAAGTAAAGCCAGACACAAAAGGAAAAATACTGCATGGTTCCACTCATATAAGGTACTTAGAGTAGTCAAATTCATAGGAATAGAAAGGAGAATGGTGGTTCCCAGGGTCAAGAGGGAGGGACAACAGGGAGTTGTTGCTTAATGGGCACAGAGTTTCAGTGCAAGGTGGAAATAGATCTGTGGATGGTTAGAGGTTATCACTACACAGTTATGTGAATGTACTGAATGTCACTGAACTGTACACTTAAAAATGGATAAAGTGGTCAATTTCATGTTATGCATATTTTATGACCATCTAACAACATTAATTATTTTCAACAAATGAACTAACACTAGCTACATGCAATAGCATGGATGAATATCACAACCATAATGCTGAATAAAAGAAATTATATTCAAAAGGCTATATATTTTATAATTCCATTTATATAAAATGCAAAAAAGAAACAAAACCGAGGTCTAGCTTCCAGTACTAGTGGAGTAGCTTGTTGAACTAACACTCTCACAGATAACAATGATAAAATCTGCATGAAATATTATATATATTTATATAGAATCATGTATCTATATGTAATACACATATAATAAATGTGTATATGTATGTATGCATAAATCTCTTCCAAAGGCAAGCAGAACTGAAGGGGAGTCTTCCCTTGAATCATGGGAATTTTACCAGGAGATATTTGCAAGCTTGAGTTTTTTGCCTCAAAGCATTCCAAAATCTGTACATGGCCCAGACGGGAAAAACTATAGTATTACTTGTAATGTTAGAGGATGTATTTTGGGGCTGACAGAGTAGCCGGAAAGTTAGGGGAGAAATTCTGGAAGGGAGGGAACCACAAAGAGGAAAATCTTAAAATATGTATGAAAGTCTGCCCCCCCCACACACAGCAAATTGGCAGATCTTTGAACAACACACCTGCAGGGTAGGCCCCAGAGGGCGTAGTGTAAAAACAGCAGTTGGAAGATGAAAGAACTGAATGAGGATTTCAGCTATGCCCATCGTAAAGGAGATAGGATTGGAGTTTCAGTCCAGCCAAGTTAACTCTCTGCTAGAAAAATAACAACACTCTTCACAGGGATACAATAGAATCCAGAGTCTCTATAACTATCATCCATGGTTTCTAGTACATAATTTTAAAAATCATGAGATTTGAAGAAATAGGAAAATATAATCCATATACGACCAAAGTGGGCAGTAGAAACTATTCCCAAGGTGTTGCAATTAGCAGACAAGGATGAGAAAACAGCTTTTATAAAGATGATCATGGTGGTAAAGAAAAATATTCTCATAATGAATGAACAGATGTAGAAATTCAGCAGAGAAATGGAAATTACAAAAAAGAACCAAATAGGAAGATGAAATACAGAAAATATTTTTGAGTTTACTGGTAGATTAGAAACAGTAGAAGAAACATGAATATAGAGCAATAGAAATTATCCAGTCTGAAGAAAAGAACATAAAAGTTTTGAGAAAAATGAAGACAGCCTTAAGACCTGTGAGATGAGTGAGTCCCCATCAGAGAGGGGAGAGACAAAAAATTAAATGAAGCAGAAAGGCAAATCAATGAGTAATAGCATAAAACTTCCAAAATTTGGTGAAAAATCTAAAATTTTAGATCCAAGAAAGTCAGGAAACACACAAAATAAAATACAAAATAAAACCATACCTGGGCACATGATAGTCAAGCTGCTAAAATCCAAAGATAAATAGAAAATTTTGAAAGCAGTCAGGGAAATACATATGTACAGGGGAAGACATTACATACAGGGAGAAATAATGTGAATGATGGATGATATATTATCAAAAACAAAAGAGACAAATCAACAACAAAATGACATCTCTCAAGTGCAGAAAGAAAACCCAAAAGTCAACACAGGATTTTATATTTAGCAGAACTCACTTTCAAAAAGGAAGCAGAAGCCACAATAAGATACCACACACCTATTAGGTGGCTAAAATAAAAAATAAATTTGCAACTACAGAGTGCTGGTGAGGACTAGGAGCAACTAGAACTGGGAATGCTACATGATAGTTGCATTCGGAAAACACTTAACAGGTTCTTATAAAGTTAAACATACACTTATTATATGACTCAGACATCCCACTCCTAGAGATTTACTGAAGCAAATTGAAAACTAATGTTTAAACAAAACTCTTTGCATGAATCTTCATAGCCATTTTATTCATAATTGTGAAAAGCCGGCCACAAACTAAATGTCCTTCATCAGGTGAATGGAGAAAGAAACTGTGGTGCATCAGTACATTAGAATACTACTTGGCAATAAAAAGGATAAACTCTTGATTCACACAACAACAAGGATTAATCTTGGATGCATATCTCTAAGTGAAGGAAGCCAGATTCAAAAGGCTATATAGTATATGATTCCATTTACATGACTTTCTATAAAAGACAGCATTAAGGGATGGAAAATGATCAGTGGTTGCCAAGGAATGGAGTGGGGGAAGGGGTTGACTACAAAGAGACAGTATGAGAGAATTTTGGGAGTGAAAGAAACAGCGCTGTGTGGTACCGTGGACGTGGATACATGACCGTAAAGTTGTCAAAACCCATACAACTGTACACCGCATAGAGTGAATTTTACTCTGCAAATTTTAAAAATCAATCAGGATGCTGGGGAACTCAGATGGAATGCAGTGACAAATGTACCTCACTGTGTTACAAGCATGTGACATAACCACACAGAAGGGGTGGGGATGAAAGGTCCTGACCAAAGTAACTTTGGAAGACAGTGTTTTGATGGGATACTGTAAAACTAAAGTATTGTACAAAAACACTGTACTCTAGGTGGTAAATTTGTTTTTCATAAGGGTATGGATTAGCGATTCTGAAACTAGTTGACACATTAGTAAATATATTGTAGATAACTGGAGTTAAGTTTCTCACTGTTGGTGAAAGAAGTTACAAATAAACAAAAGGAGAATGCTGGAATAAACTCTGTGGTGCTGGATTGGAGTTGGAAGTATCAGTATGAATACATGTCTCTTTTAATATATCTATCCAGATAGATAGATAGATTGATAGATTGATATATCGATAGGTAGATGTGTATACCTGAGTTTACATTCATACATACATTTCCAAGCTCTGCTGAGAGGGTCTAGAAGCAGTGACACCCTCGTATCAATGGTCACACCTAGCTCCCACATTTTGGTTTCTAAATATCATTCTTCAATAAAAAGAACCAGGTTTTCTTGGAGAAATGGCTAATTCAAATCTGGGGATGGGAAATACAATATGAGCCTGGAGCTTCTTGTAGTGCCAGAAAGTAGGAAAGTGCTTTCAAAAAAAACCACAGAAAATGATGAGATGTGTCAAAAGGACTCAATCTGGGCTGGCCCTGTGGCTTAGCGGTTAAGTGAGCGTGCTCCGCTGCTGGCAGCCTGGGTTTGGTCCCGGGCGCGCACCACTTCTCTGGCCATGCTGAGGCCATGTCCCATATACAGCAACTAGAAAGATGTGCAGCTATGACATACAACTATCTACTGGGGATTTGTGGGGAAAAAATAAATAAATAAAATCTTTAAAAAAAAAACCAAAAGGAATCAATCTTAAAGACTTCTCAACGGCTCAAGCTGGAAAACTGGGAGCAACAAAATAAATAATGGTAGCATTGGATTATTACCCAGAGAATAAAATAAATATCCATGAGTCTATACTGATATAAAGAAGATTAAATAAGAAAGGAAGAAAGAAAAAAAGGGGGGGAGAAGAAAGAGAGAAAGACAGGAAGAAGGCAGGGAGAGGGAGAGGGGAATCTTCCTCACAGAATTCCAAATAATAAACGCGGCTGGATAGCATGAAATAGAAAATCGCCACTAGAACACCACAGTAATAATTACTGTGGGCAAGACTGACTGATGAATGCAAAAACTGTGAGTGAAACTTAGAGAAGAAACAGTACATTTGCAGATCCTCGAAGCATTTCCCTCCCAATACTTAACATTTTTCTCTTAATTTCTTTAAAAGACCTATGACTATTTAAAGAAAAATCATAACACTGTATTGTGGGATTTATAACATGGGTAGATGTAAAATTTATGACAACATAGCACAAAGGACAGACAGAGGTAAATGGAACTGTTCTGTAGCAAGGCTCCCATATTTTACATTGGTTAAACTGGTGCACTATTGAGTCTAGGTAGGCTGTGATATGTTAAAGATGCATATTGTTATCTGGATCAACCACTAAAAACTGCAAAGGTGTGTCACTTAAATGCTAATAAAGGAATTAAACAGCATACAAAAAGGGTTTGTACAAGAATGTTCACAGGAGATGATCTGCACGTCCCCAGGAGGAAGACGAGCCCACTTCGGGGCATCCACAGAGCAGAACGCCCTCAGCCATGCTGAGGAGCAAACGCTGACACACACGTGCTGGGTGAATCTCATCTACCTCATGCCGAGGGATGCAAGCTAGACAGAAAACAATACATGTGGGCTGATTTCTGCCAAGATGAACCTATGGTGAAAAAAACAGAACAGTGGTTGCCTCAGGGGAAGGAAAAAATTGCCTGGGAAGGAACAGGAAGGAGTTTTCTGGGGGTGAAGGAAATACATTATTCTTAAAGGGGTGAAGGTTATATGGGCATGTTTATTTGCTAAAACTGTACGATTGAGATTTGTGCCTTTCAGTGTGTGTACATCTTACCTCCCCACACACACAAAAAGGACTAAAAGAATAATAAACTGAGGTGAGAATGGGATGGAGTCTGGATAAAACAAAAATGGCAGATGATTAATAGTTGTTGAAGTTGGGTGATGGGCCTACTATGCTATTTTGTTTATTTTGTATATTGTTTAAATTTTCCTGTAATAAAACACTTGTATAAGAAGACAAACTCGATATACAGTGTTTGCTGGTAAGATATTGGTTACCTTTGGGGAGGAAGTAGGGAGAAAGGGATTGTCAGGGCCTGAATGAAGCTGGTGCTAGTTCTTGGTCACACAAGTGTGTTGACTTTGTAATAATTTTTTGAGGTTTACACGGATGACCTCTGCATATATTTCTGTATGCATGTTATACATCAATAAACACTTTAAATCCTGCATATTTGCACAAAGATAAACTCAATATCTGAGAACAACAGCTGAGTTTTGTTTTAAAGTGGAACACATTCACTCATGACACCATTAGATGGATTTTAATACTCCCAAGTATCTATTAATGCCCTCACCCTTCCTTGGCGCCCTAGGTCTTTCCATTATTGCCTCAATTTGGCAAGTGGCATGGCTTTGAGTTTTTATGATGCAATCTTTTTCCATCAACGTCCACCCCCATAATGATGCTCACCAAGGCCTTGACATCTAGCACAGTGCAGTGTTCACAGCAATCACTCAAGACCTGTGGGACTGGGTTGAATGAGGAAGAAAACAAGGAGCAATGATGTTCATAACTTATGTCTAAGTGTCATATCGTGACTTAGGAAATTGGTAGGATTTTTCGATAGATTTGCTATGCCTTCTAATTTTTTCTATTTAAAACAATGGGAAATAGGGTCTCAGAGACAGTCTGACATTTCAGGCACAGATTACTGACAACTATTAATGGTATATGACTTTCCCACCTCATCTTAGTTTTCAGTTTTTAATTCCTTACCTTGCAAATGACCTAACTTTGCTTTTTCTAAATCTTGTAGTAATACTGATGCTCCAGAAAGTCGGGCCACGGATATTCTGCTGTTGTGCATCCTCTCTGCAAAGAAGTGGAGCTGTGCATCCACCAGTCTGAGAAGCATGTGGTGCTGTAGTATTTGGAGTCAGAGTAGCTAAATGGAAAAATAACTTCAGAGAGTTATCACCATAACCCCCAACAGCAACAAATTATTTTGCTTAACTATTTTGTGATTCTGAGGTTATAATTAAAAAGGGATATTAAAACTGGTTGCCAAGGAGCCAGCCCTATAGTAGAGCAGAAATTGAATATTACCTTCCTACAAAAACTTCCCTGACATTGTGGGAAGGACCAACGGGAAGTTTCAGTGCTGTTGCCTGTGTTAATGAGGCCACGAGGTCCACACTGGGATAAGGAAGTCCAGTGAACAAGTCTGTGTGCAGCGTTGGAGAAGGGGCGTGCGTGTGGTCCCCTGAAGTGGCTTAGGAGTCACTTACCAGTGCACCTAAGTTTCCCGTCTGTATATGCAGGAATTGGGGCTGTCCAATGTGATGTTTTCTCCTTTTTATGACATGGCTCACGGCAGTCCTTCTAAGACTCCTGACCAAGGTATGGGCCCTTCAGGCAGGCGGGGTCCAAAGGGAGGATCTCTGCAGCGACCCTGACCACAGGGTCCAGAGGGAGGATCATGGCAGCCTGGAGGGATGGAGGGGATAGTAGGACAAGTGGCCTTGAAAAGGCAAATTCCAGGATCCCAGTCACCCGGTATTTCCATTTTAGATATTGAATTTACATTTCAAATACTGGCCAGGGAGCTTCAAGGAGGGCTGCAAGCAACCTCAGCAACAGCCAGGCTGCTGAGCCCCACCCCTACCTGAGTACCGGCCTCAAGGGATGCAGCCCAACCACGCTGCGCATACTCCAGGCGGTGGGCAGGGCATGGAGGGTGGGCGTGGTAGAGAGAAGAGGCAGGATAGAGGGTGGGGTGGACAAGGAGAGGAGTGGGGCCCAGGGGTGGAGGGACAAGGAGGGAGTTGGGGCCCCTAGCTGTGCATGCTGGGAGCTTTTGTTTCTCAACCGCTCCCGGCTGGGAGCTTGCAGGACTACAGGACTACAACTCCCGGGATGCTCTGGGCACGGGGCAGTGCCTAGTCCTGAGGGGAGGAGCAAGGAGGTGTGCTCTGCACTGTGGTCCTGCACCTGCTCCACGTGGACTGAGTCTCAGAGGGATGTGATGGGACGAGAAGGACCAAGGAGTTAGGAGGGTGTGGTGGCTGCATGGGCAGCCGCGGGCCTGCATCGTGCAACTGCTTTTGTCCAAAATTGAAGCCGGACTCACGTCTATTCCACACCGCCTCCCTCCGTTGCTTGATTCCTCCTCCCACCTGCATGTCTGTGGGTCTTTCCACAGCCTCCTACCTAGTCCAGGGCCAGGTGCTTCTCTAAAGTGCCTATGGGAACTAGTTTGACATCCCAGAAACTTTCCTCTGCCTGCTGCCCTCTGCCTTCTGCAGCCAAAGTGCCATCATTTCATCAGCTTTTGGGAGAAATTCGCCCTTGTGGCCCCTCTTGCAAGCACAACTTAAGAGCTTTGCAGGGTGGTAACAGTGGCTGTTGCTTGACTTTTTCGCAGATTTGGAAGTTGAGGCATCCATGAGGTTAATCATTGGTTTCCCCAGGATCCGCCAAGAGCATCGGAGAACAACCCAATTCCCAGGCAAGTATCTAATAGAACATTTTCACCAACACTTTCCAGTGCAGGGGCCTCTGAAACAGCATCCTTAAGATGAAAATAGCTTAAGCATTTTGCCATTTAGATTGATAGCCTAATCTCAGCTCAGGCCTGAGTGGCCAGTCTCTCAGGGACACGGGTGACGACTCTGATTCCTCAGGAAGAGACTGGTGGTCCAGCTTTGGGAGAGGGATGTTCAAGGTAGACAGCACTTGGGCAGCATTTGAAACCCATCAGCTTTAACATCTCTGCTTTGGATTCTGGCAAGGTTCCAGGATAAACACACCCAGGGATAGTCAGATGTACCATATTCTTTAAAAATTGTTTAGAGTAGTGAAAGGAACAGAGCATAAAATATCCTGCTTATTTGCAAAAGATGAAATGCAACCAAGACCTTGTTTTTTTCTTTTGTTTTTTGAGGAAGATCAGCCCTGAGTTAACATCCATGCTAATCTTCCTCTTTTTGCTGAGGAAGACCGGCTCTGAGCTAACATCTATTGCCAATCCTCCTCCTTTTTTTTCCCCAAAGCCCCAGTAGATAGTTGTATGTCATAGTTGTACATCCTTCTAGTTGCTGTATGTGGGACGTGGCCTCAGCATGGCCAGACAAGCGGTGCATCGGTGTGTGCCCGGATCCGAACCCGGGCCACCAATAGCAGAGCGTGCACACTTAACCGCTAAGCCACCGGGCAGGCACAAGACCTTCTTGTTAATTTTTTTCTGCTCATTCTCTTGCCTGTACTGTACGCTTGAATGCAGAAACAAAAAGCTTGAATTGCCAAATTCTTTTTTCCTGAGATTGGTAAATTAACTTAAAAGTCTTATTGAAACCTGTGGAGGAATGGTTAGCAGCTTTCATGATTTATGTCATCTCTAAAAATCTGGGCGTTGATCTACATGAAAAAAAGTCCTTGTTTATATTACACATCCCAATAGGTTACATTTCTGATTCCTGAATGTGGGATATTATCAAAACAACTGAAAAACCTGGTCATGGAATCTGGACTCTGTCACTTTGTCAAGAATTTGCCTCTTTATGAATTAATGACGCATGAATTCCTTGACATTTTTGTAAAGAACGGAAGAGAAACTCTGTAGTGTCTCTGAATGTGGCAAGACGGGGAATTCTCATTAGACTACATCCTTGGGTTCTTCTCTCGTGTTCAATAGGCCCGGGTGATAGTCTGTGTGGTCAGGTGCAGCGCCACTCCCTCAGCCCCCAGTGTTCCATCCTATTCTGGCCTGTGCCTTCTTCAGGGGGTTCTGATTACACTCGTCCACAAGGGTTGGAAAGAGACATTGTAACATGAGGATATTCATCATCTTATTTTATTTTATTTTTTTAGATTTTATTTATTTTTTTCCCCCCAAAGCCCCAGTAGATAGTTGTCTGTCATAGCTGCACATCCTTCTAGCTGCTGTATGTGGGACGCGGCCTCAGCATGGCTGGAGAAGCGGTGCGTGCCCGGGATCCGAACCCGGGCTGCCAGCAGCAGAGTGCGCGCACCCAACCGCTAAGCCACGGGGCTGGCCCTTTTTTTTTTTTAAAGATTTTATTTATTTATTTATTTTCCCCCCAAAGCCCCAGTGGATAGTTGTATGTCATAGCTGCACATCCTTCTAGTTGCTGTATGTGGGACGCGGCCTCAGCATGGCTGGAGAAGCAGTGTGTTGGTGCGCGCCCAGGATCCGAACCTGGGCCACCAGCAGAGGAGCGCGAGCACTTAACTGCTAAGCCACGGGGCCGGCCCTCATCATCTTAAAACAAGGATTAATGGAGAGGAAAATCTCAGGGTGTGTGTGCTCCGATGCACTGCTGTTGGGGTGTGGCCGCAGTGACCACTGTGCTCCCAGCAGTCCCCACAATGGCTGTCTCAGACGTTTGATCTCCTGGTGCAACCACAGCAGCTGTTGACAGAGCTGGGCTCTTGTGGTTCAGTGTCTTCCTTCAGATTTTGTGGCTCTGACCCTCCTCTGCTCGCCGCCTTCCTATTCCTATCTGCTGCGTTGATTGCTTTTAGTTGTTTCCTAGGAGCCACTGTGTGTAACTGTATTTCACAGTGTCTTTAGGGACCCACCCTCACTACACGAGTCACTATACAACAGCGACTTATCCTGGTGTAGCCCATGTTCATCCTCTCCAGTGGAGCTGTGAAGAACCCTGCTTACTCGGAGCTCCTCTCATTCTCATGCTGCTGGGGCTGTTATGAAGCTGGGTATCTCGTCTTTGGTCTCATCAACATTACTCTTTTCATCAATTATTCTGAAGTTGGAGACGACTTTGTTAATAATGTGGACACTGACTGTCACAGGCACTTTTATGTATCTTCCCCAACAGCTCTGTGAAGTAGGCCTGTGATTCCCATTTTACAGGGGGGGACACTGAGGCTCAGGGAGGTGGAGTAGCTTCCTTCATGCAGTGTCTTGGTACATTTTGAGTCTCCACCTGGAACTCCACCTCTCAGGTGTGTGCCCTTAGCTGGTGTTCGACTTTGTGCCTCTCTACCAGCCTCCCCAAAGACACAGGCCCCATCCTGAGTCCACTGTCTGCTTGATGGCAGTCACCCTGCGCAAACAGGCCCTGGGCGGGGAGTGGACTAGTGGGCCGTGGTCCTCCAGCTTACCCTGGGAAGGTACTAGGTTTCTTGCGAGAGCTGGAGCAGTGGAAGATACTGACCGTCACTCACCTGGAAGGTTTGTTGTGTAGAAATACTTCACTGACTTTTTGCAGGTGTCGTGTCTTCTTTGTCTTCATTGCTCCTCTGGGCTTTTTCCTACAGTCCGTGCTGTGCAGTAACATACAGTACAGAGACTGGTGAACATAATGCTGTTGTCCTGCACCAAATGGTCACATCATTCATTTTTCTAATTATGAAAGAAATACATATTGTAAAAAAAGTCACAGTACACAGATCTGTATAAAGTGAAACCCACCCCTTTCATCCCCTTCCCTGAAAGCTCACTCCCCTACTCAGAAGCCACTACTGTTAACAGGGTGGGGTTTATTCTTCTGGAAATTTCCTATGAATTTATAAATACACATAAAGTTTTTTAACATAAATTACATAACTACATCGTTTTGCTATTTGCTGTTTCCCAAATCATATATCAAAGACGTCTCCCCTTATCAGTGCACATCATTCTAACTTACCATGTTAGATGTTTTAGAGGTATTCCAAAGAACAGGAATACCATAATCTGTTTACTTCTTCTTTGATAGAAATGGGATTACATCCAGTTTCACTATTATACATAATGCTGCCGTAAGATCCTTGTGTGGAATTAATTACACTGCTATTCAACTGCTCAATTTGCATTGTTTCCTTTTAGTCAGACACTATGACATAAGATTTTCATGGTAATTATAGGGAAATTAATTTTATCATTGAATAAATACATTTATGGGGAAACTGGACTTCAAGGTCATCCATCTCAATATTGTGGAGAAAAATCATGAAACTTAGAAGGTGTGCTCCATCACATTCTAACAAGTCATGTTAACAATTTAAAGTTGAATGTTTGAGTAGCCTCTACTGTCTCTCTTCCAAAGAAGGATGACTTCTTCTTTTCTTGAAAACTGCTGACTCCAGGGGCTCTCAGTTTGGCTAGAGAGGATAAGATATTGGTGTTGTATCTGTTTCTCTTCAGCTGTAGGCTGCATCTTCTAAAGATCATAGAATTGAACATGGTCCAATTGATAGATATGATTTGAGTCAAAAATTCAAAGTAATGAACCTAAGAGAGGAATCTATAACTTGGGTTCTTAATAAAAAATTTCCTTTGATATCCTTAAGTTTCTGTGATTACTAGTAAAAACTCACCTATGGGTGAAGAGATGTAGTTCTTCTGGCAATGTCTGGCTTGAACATCCATACGTAAGCCTGCCACACCCGTATGTAGATTAGACTTGATCTCTTGAAGACCTCTACCCTTGGTGTTTGACCTGGGAAAAATAAGAATTTAAAAAAGCTGCTGTTATTAGCACTCAATGCTAGATACCCATTAAAGAGTGAGTTTGATTTGGTAAACCAAAGGGAGTATAAGCAGAACAAAGTCTTTAAAATCTCTAAAATTTCAAAAAATTCTAATTTTTTAAAATATAACTCTATTTTTGCCACAGTGCAAACTGTGTATATATGAATGAAATATCCCTCTGTCCATTTCTTAACTTGTTTCCATTGATTTGATGGATTTATCCTCTAATCCGGATTCCAAGTGTGAAAGAACATCTTGGTCCTTCAAAGAAAAGAAGCCATTGAAATTTGATTTTCTTTTAGCTCGACATCCTACAGGTTTGAAGAATAAATTATCATGTAATGATACAACGATTCTGAAATCTAATTGTTAATTAGAGGGGTGTAAGGGATGATTGAATGGTGTTTCATCCCCATGGTCAGGGGTATCGTACACATGGATGTGTAAACACGATTCAGGAAGCTGCTTCACCCCCGTGACATCCCTGAGAACCACAGTGCAGGAGGATCTAGGCACACAGCCATCTGCCTCGATCTCCTGGGTTACATGTAGATCCAGGGGTCTTGAGAGTGGTTTCAGGGCAGTTAACTTTTATCTATTTCCCCCCTTCCTTCTCTCCAGCTTATCTCAAACAGTCTTGACTATCATATTTTAAAGTAAGACCAATTATAGTTATTTACATGAGTTTCTTGTTCATTATTGCAGAGTAATAATCAGGCATACCATTAAATATCATTTAATTGACCTAATTAAATTTGTTGTACCTTATAATTGATTAGAACACTAAGTTTAGTTCAGAGTTTGATATTCACCAAATGTGTTAATCTGCTTACAACTGCCATGTGTCTCACTCCTCTTAGATATGTATCTTTGGCCCATCACAAGATTTTAATGAATGAAATCATCATAAATTAAGATAATGTACTGTCTTTTGGATGATAAGGAGGCATATGGGTCCATTTTGGAAATATGCCCATCTGTCTTTGCTCCCCATGGGAAGTTTCTGGTCACTAGGTCTCCAGGTGGCTTGCACAAGCCCTAGGTCTGTAATAGTTTGGTGCCTCTCCTTCTACTTGGGGTAGAAATAAAAGAGATCAGAGAGACTTTTCAATGTTTTGGTTGCATGAAGTCTTCGATGAAGAATATCCATACATATTGTTCTGGATAGCTCTCTGTTCCTAAGAGTACTGGTTACATTAAGGGCTTGTCAGGAACCGTGAAAGGTATGATATTTTACCTTACCTGCAAGCTAATAAGTCAGCCTACCATGGTCTTATAGATGCTGGCAAAAGAAACTAGACCCATGGGTCAGAGACAAAGGACTTAACGACACAGCAATAACAGTGGCCCGAGTATCAGCATTTGCACTGGTTCACTAAATCCCACTTCCTACAGGGTGATACACAGTGAGCCAGCTGACATGCAGAGGGTTGCAAGAGCTCAGAGCTTAAGGAACTCAAATCTTTGATAATGGACAGGAAGTCTGCTGACCTTTGCGCCAGGGAGGGGTGTTATTTCTATTATACTGGGCAGTAAGCAAGCCTGCCCTTTGTTCCAGAGGAGGCCACTATTTCTATCTTCCAAGGCTGACAGCTCTACACACATCCTTGAAAAGATATCCTGGTTTCACTGGCTTTCAAAGATAAGCTTGACTGAGACTCGATCATCATTCAGTTCTTCTGTTTCCTTTATTGAGATTGTGCAAATATGCTCTTTTCTCTGTAAAGTTCACTAACTTTATTCATACATAAGGGATGCTTTTGGTTTTATTTATTAAGTTGAGATTTTCGTATTAGAGCAAATGATGAACTTTCATGGGTTGTGTCTGAAAGTATACTTTTCCAAGATAAATGTGAAAGAAGATCAGGACTCACAGAACTCTGCCACAGGGAGCTGATAGCAACTCAAATGATTTTAATTTGAATAGTGTTTTGTACAACTTTCTTCCATCTTACTTCATCCTCTCTGCTTCTTGTAACTCCCATATGGGAATGGGGCAGTTTCAGGGATTCACTGAACTCATTTACAATATTCAAATCATTTTGTCTGTTGTTTTTTTTTAATTGAGGTAAAGTTGACATACAACATTATATTAGTTTCAGAGGTACAACTTAATGATTCAATGTTTGAATATATGTTGAAATGATCAGCACAATAAGTCCATTTAACATCTGTCCCCATATATAGTTACAAAATTTTCTCATGTGATGAGAACTTGGCATATTTCAAGATGCAGAAGAATCAACGATGATGTCATACTTTTTCATATACAGCTTGATGAATTTGGACATAAGTATACACCCTTGAGACTGTCACCACCATCAAGGCCACAAACATATCCATCAATTCCCAAAGTTTTCTCTCACCTCCTTTATTACTATTATTCTGTGGTAAGAACTCTTAATATCTACTGTATTAGCAAATGTGATGTATGCAGTACAGTCTTGTTACCTGTAGGCACTATGCCGTAGCCTACACCTCCAGAACTTATTTATCTTGATAACTGAAACTTTGTATCCTTTGACCGTCAGATCCCAAATTCTCCATCCTCCCAGCCCCTGGCAACCACCATTCTAATCTCTGCTTGTATGCGTTTAACTATTTTAGATTCCACATATAAGTATTTGCCTTTCTCTGTCTGCCTTATTTCACTTAGCATAATGTCTACCAGGTCCATCCATGTTGTCAAAAATGGCAGGAATTGCTTTTTTTCAAGGTTGACTAATATTCCATTTCTTTATCCTTTCATCCGTCAGTGACATTTAGGTTACTTCAGTGTCTTGGCTATTGTAAATTAGCTGCAATGAACATTAGAGAGCAGGTATCTCGCTGAGACCCTGATTTCAATTCCTGTGGGTATATACTAGAAGTGGGATTGCTGGATCATATGTTAGTTTTCATTTTTGGAGGAAGCTCCATACTGTTTTCCATAATGGCTGTACTAGTTTACATTCCCACAAGGGTTTCTTTTCTCCACATCCTCACCAACATTTGCCACCTTTAGTTTTTTTGATAATCGCCATCTTAACAGGTGTGAAGTGATAGCTCATTGTGGTTTTGATTTGCATTCCCTGATTAGTGATGCCAAACACCTTTTCATACACCTATTGGCCACTTGTATGTCTTCTTTGGAAAAAGTCTATTCTGGTCCCTTGTCCATTTTTTAATTGAGTTTTCTTTTTGTTATTGACCCAACACAAAAAAAAGAGAACAAAATTTTCAGGCATTATGAGTGCTTCCCAGTTGATGCAGATGGTTTTGTAATTACAGTGGTACCAAAAGATCATGTTTCCTGCTTTTTCTTCAGCTTGTTATAAGACCAGCAGTAGCTGCGGCATGGCAGATAATCGGGATCTTCTGGGTTTGGAGGTTTACAACATAACTAAGTGGTAAGGAATTTTTTATTATTCCAAGGAAATTATTGAGTTCATAGTCCATGGAATCCAGGATTGATAGGGGTAGGAGGAAATTAAGGTGAGGATCGGTGATCTGGCATTACTTCTGATCTTGAGGGACAGGTATCCACTGTATGAGTGTTTGAATAAAAGTATTAGATATCAGGAATTTGTGGTGAGTGAATGTTTTCTGAATTATTTACTTTGAACATAACCATTTGGATTATGTGAACATCTGGGATGTGGGAGTAAGTCGCTAACAAGGGCTGGTTGACAATGTCACTATTGATTTGACTTCTATGAACACCGAGTGGTCAATGGATGAAGCAAATGAGTAGTCAGAAAACACAGAAATGGTGGGATTTGGGATTTAGTAAAAGATTGGGGACCGACTGTCCTGAGAGGGAGTGCCAGGACTTGTACAGTTGAGAGTGACAAGGACAAGAAAGGAATAGAAACACACTCAAACAAGGAGGGGGTGTTAACAGGATGGAGGGAGAGAAATGATCTGGAGTAGCCTTGAGTTTTGACCTGGAGCTTTCTGTTCTTGATGCAAATCTGCCTGATGACATCCCAGGACACAGGTCAGATCCCAAGAGGATAGAGGGAGGGTGGAAGTACAAAACAGCCATGATAATTGTCCTAAAATGGCAGGCTTCCTTTGTCATTTGACCCAATTTCATGATTTATTTTTGTAGGGTAAGAGGAAAAGAAGGATGATAGTTATGTCTTCACAGAGGAAGCAGCGTGACTGTGGGAACCAGTCCAAACCAAAGCCTGGTTTAAGCACCTCCATCCCTTTTAGGATGTCCAGTGACATAGTCAAGGGATGGGTTACTAGAATCCCATCCCATCCTAGCAGTGACGGGTCTCTGGGAGGACACCTTGGACCAGCCCCACAAGGTCTGCTGGCCCGAGAGACCGCAAGGACTCCAGGCCTGCAGCAGTGCAGGACAACTGGTAAGTCCTTTCAATCTTGCCAAAGCGTTGCAAAAACTTGCACCTAGTCACACAGGCGAATCCTTGCCAGGTGTGCTCGCAGGTGGTCTGCACTCCAGGTCCCATGCCCACTCCTGCCGGTCTTCAGATTTGACAGAGATGATTCCAGGAGCTGATCTGGGCATTCCACAGCTTCACTGCCAACAATTTCTGGTGACTGAGGAAGGTATCAGGAAGGAGGAAAGGGCAGTGAGGAGCACAGGAGAGAGACTGGTGGTAACACTGATGGCGGACAGACTTGCTAGCGAGGCAGAGAAAGTGACGGGCCAAGAAGGACTTCCTGACAGCAGATGAAATGGAGCAGGCACCTCAGTGAGGTCTCTTGGCAGCGTCCCTAATGTTTCCTTGCTTTGAGCTCTTGAAACTTTAAAACATACCAATACGTTTCTTTTATTAAACTCTGCTGTGTGACATAGAAAATATAGACAGCGGTTTCTTTCTGAGGTGAGAGGTTGAGTTTCAGGTGAGGAGAGAAAGATCTTCTTTTTTCATGCTGTTCTCTCATTTTCTTTTACTATGTACATCATTTATTTTTAATTTCAAGTCAGCAGCGAGTTACCAACGTCACGGGATGATTCAGTTTTTCCCCTCACAGTCACAGTAAAACGTACTAAAAGTGGATTATTCTTTTTGTGTAATATTCCAATAGATTCCAAAATATTGTTTCAAAAGCACTTTGATGCCTATGTACTCAAATTAGGTATTTACTTCTAGGTCTCCATTTTTATGTTCTTTGTTGCATGCTAATTCAGTGTTGCATCTAAGGAAATACCAGATTTCCCTCAGTTTTTTAGATCCATATGTGTTGGAAATTTGATTCATGAAGATGGACATGGCAGCTGGGGGATCGTGTTATTATCAAAAGAGGCCTTTTCAGCATCAGTAATCTGACAAGAACCCACTGCTTGTTGGGATTTCATTGTCTATTTGAGGGATCAAGCTTTCACTGTTGGCACTTCTCTTTCTCTTTGGAGGGAAAGTACGGCCTTCCCAGTCTTTCCATTACCAAATCACATTCCTGGGTGGCTGTGCCATGTCAGGAAGGGCCTGGGATGCCGGGAACCAGAATTCATCCTCAGCTTCTGGCTGTCCTGAGAAGGCTTCCCTGGCAGAGTCCAGCCTGTGTGTCTGGGTGACACTTGCAGCCATCAGAAAGGAGGCGATAACACACAAGTGCCAAGCGATTCATCTATCCCTTGTCTTACAGGGTGTTCCCAAGGGAAGAGGTTCAAAATGCCACTTGGTAACCCTTTGAAAGCTGCTAGTCATGGGTCGGGTTCTTGGTGTGAGATCAGAGCAGTGTCTATTCACCACCAGATGGGGAACATTTCAGTATTTTAATTGGTAAGGCTGTGTTCATGCACGACCATGGATCATCAGTTCCGTGGCATTCCCTGCTGGAGCTCCCAACACCCCTGTCATGCCTCATATTTCAAAGCTCCAAACAGGGTTCACACCCCAGCAGCTGGTTGTAATGTAACCACAGCACAAGACTAGGGAAAAAAACACAACCACTCAGGGGTGACACACTTTAATGACTTGGGCCCAATTTCCCCATTTGGACGAGTTCAGAACACCAACACTGAGTGTGTAAACTGGAGGAGTGCCCAAGACCTTGGACCTCAGAAGGACACGAGCTCAGAATTCACCTTGGACAGCAAGGGACAATGTAGGGTCACTGACTGGCCAGGATTATGGTCCCTTATCCTGGCAAAGCAGAGCTCACTCGGGATCCATCAGGCCAAGCCAGGGAGGAGGCTGGGGGCCTTCTAGGGAATTTCTGCCCTAAAGGGAATGGCATAAGGAAGGCAGGGGTGCTGAAAATCCTAGTTCACAGGGAGCAGTCATGTTTATGTAACAAGGCCCAACAGTAGCCTTAAAAGCTGCATCAGAAATCGTTCCTCCTGGATACAAATCAAGCAGGAAAAGGAATTCAGAGTCCTGGACAAGGATCCCAGCAGGATTCAAATCTAGGTCAGGGGTGAACACGGAGCCCCTAGAGGGGTCTCAGGAGGGAAAGTCCTGCCTGCCTTTAGTCCATTTTCAAATGATCTTCCTCGGGCCTTGTCCTCTCCACATGCATGTTTTGATCTTTTTACATTGGTTTCCCCACTTAGAGCTGATGCAATTCCAGAGATTCAACTAGAAAACTAAAAGTTCCTAAAATTTGGTCAAAAGAAACCTCAGCAGCTGGGGTCTGGGTGTCCCAGAGGTCGCCATGCCATAAGGCCTGGGGCTGACCAGGGGGCCACTGAGACAGGCTCTCTGGACTGGCCAACAGGGAGAATCCACCCCTGCCCTCACCCAACTCCTGCCCGGCCTCACTCATTCTCATTGAGCAGCTCCATGTCCTGGAACCAGGCCCCAAATCACTCCTTGGGGTCTTGTTATAATTCTTTGCAGCGACCTGGAGCAGCAGGATCTCCCTCATGACTCGGTATTCCTGGGACCAGAGGGAAGGAGAGGATGCAGACAGGGCCTGGGTGGGGGATGCTGCAGGGGCCTTGTGGGGGGTGAGGACTGGGGCAGAGGACCAGTCCTGGGAACGCTCCTTCCCTCCAGTTCCATCCAGGCTCTACCAGTTCTCAGAATGTGAATAATCAGCCCCTCCTCCAGGAAGATATCCTTGATGCCATCCTCCCCTCAACCCACGCGCCAACTGGATGGGTCTCGACTTCTACCAAAATCTTCCACTCAATGTAAGATACAGGGGGTGAAGCCAGGGACTGTTCTGCCCAGAGGGTCTCTGATTTCCACCTCCTTCCCCTCCCCTGCAGGGAGTGCCACAGCTGCTCCTCAGTCCTCTTCTCAAGGTTGATCTCATTCCCCTGGAAGGCAGACAGCCAGAGTCCATCAGACAGAGCCCCCTAGACTGACTAGCTCCCTATGCCCTGCCCTTCTCATGTGGCACTACTGCCAGGTCCCCAGAGGGGGCGGGGCATGCAGAGAAAACAGGACTTGGACCTAGGATGGGCTCTGGGCTCCAGAGTAGTAGGACATGGGGGGAGGCTGAGGGACCTGGCAGCACAACACTCTCTGATGACAGACTTGGAGGTTGAGGCCTCAGGCAGAGGGGATTGCTCAGCCACTTATGTGCTGCCTGACTTGGGGGTCCCAACTTCTCTCTCCCTCCACGGGCAGCATGGGAGGGACAGGCAGAGTCCAGCTCAGATAAAACCTCACGCAGCTGTGCCATCAGGCAGCTCTGAGCTTCCCCAGCCTGAGGAACGAGAATGGATGTCTCAGGCGGAGCCTCTGTTCACTCATCCCTAAGATGGGCCTGATGCCCCAGCTCCCAGGGGCGGCTGTGAGGCTCTCATGAGAGATGTACCAAGTGCTGAGAGCTCAGAGCTCAGTTCGGGGGCTCACGCATCCCCAGGCTCAGGATCCTGGTCCTTCCTGCCTGGTCCTCAGATTCATCCACTTCGAGATAATCACCCATCTCCAGGTGCAGCATCTGCAGGTCACCGAGGAAAGTGCCAAGATAGGGGACAACACCCTGTGACATCGGGGTGCGGGTGGGATGAGCCCTTGCTCTCAAGTCGGCCCCCTGCAGACCCTCCCCTGAAAAGTCCTCACCCTCAGCCTCCTGGCCCACCCCAGGGTTCCCACGGGGAGCAGCCTAGGACCCTTAGCAGCCTCCCCTCAATTCTTCCTCCCTTCACACCCCAAGAACACCACACTCCTCCTCCTCACCTCCCAGGGCCGGCTTCTGGCAAATCACAGGGTATGCGGTCCCTGGCCCTCCCCACAACAAATCCATCCTACACCAGCTCTTCCAGGCCCCCCTCCTGGTCACTTCTACTGGGGGATTCAGACACTGTGGCACCAGGAGGAAGGGACCTCCTCTCTTGATTTGAGGCCTCCGGCTGGGAGGGCAGAGCCCATCCCCCACAGGCATACTCACTTGCTGCTGCTGCTGCTTCTCCTGCACTCTCTGGGGGTTGCTCTCCGGGGGGCAAACGTGGAGGGCCCCTCCTGCCAGAGTCGAGGACAGTGTCAGCGAGACCATACTCCCCTCACCCCATTTCTCTCGAGCACCACTGGCCTCTGACCCTGAACATCTGACTCGAGTGAACTGGAACCAATGCCACTCCACCCTGCAAGGTCTTATGATTCCAGAACAAGCTCAGCTCCAACTCTCACTCTGGGTGTGAGCTCGGGCTTTTGGCCTGGCCTCCCCGAGCCTGTTTCCTCATCTAGAAAGTGTGAGAACTCCAGCTACCTCACAGGTTTTCCTGAGGACTCACTGTCGCATGACTGTCATCATTGTTCTGGCCCTCACCCCTCCAGGTGGAGCAGGCAGAAAGCTCCCACATTCTTTTCCTGGCCCCCATGCCGGACAGAGGCAATGCCAAACCCTTCTCCTCCCCAAAGAACCACTCAGGATATTCGCCTGCACTGAACTCTTTCTTTATCCACTCAGGAACTGGACCCACAAGGTGCCACCTCTGATCAACAGGGAAGGGGGTGACAGGATGCTTTGCTTCCCCATTTACATGAAGCTCCTAATGTCCTTTCAGCAGGATCCACTAAGAATCCACCGGTTGCCTAGACGCTACTCATAAGCCACCTGGGGCCTATATCATTGCCAACCAGGCACTCAGGTGAGACTCCTGTGGTTGACTCGAGTGACTGCTCTAGGGGTCCAGGGGGGAGTCCCACAATGCACACACATCTGTCTCTGGTCCAGCTGTTCAGATCCAAGGATGAGCAGCCTGTTTGTCCACCTGGGCCAGGGGAATCCCCTGCTGTGCCCGTCCCTGGGGCAGGCAGTGTGCCCTCCCCTTGGAGACATGGTGAAGATAGAAGGAGCAGCAGGGGCCTGGCTTCCTGAGGACAGGTTTAGGCTGAGGGATAAACACACCCAACCACCCAACAGCCTGGAAGAAGCTATATCCAGCAGGATGGACGTGAGTGGAAGCCAGGGACCTGCTGATGGCGCCAGCTCGGCAACTCGCCCTGGAACAGCCCAGCCAACACCACTGTGTCCCATGACCAAGGCCTCCTGCCCAAAAATGGCACCCCACCTGCCCATGGGCAGAAAAGATCCCTCTGCTTGTTAATCTGGACAAGATAGACGGGAACGTTTCAGAGAAAGTTCAAGTGAGAAATTATCAAAACCACAGCTTGCTCAGTCCCCCTCCCCCCCAGCCCCTCCTCTCTTTCCAGACCCCCAGCCTCCACTCTACCTTGGTCATCAGTTCTCTGTTCAAGGACACGTCTTGGCTATAGCTCTCCTTAAATTTTTCAGAGCTCTCCCTGAGGGGAAGGGAAAGAGGGAAGGATAAATTTAGGGATAATGTGAGGGGTCTAAGTGCATATCCTTTTCTTTGACAACCTGAGAGATTCAAACTGCCTGGAGGAGTGCTCTCACTGAGCTCCTCTGAGCGCTAAGGTCTCGTGGGACTGGGAGGGGGCTCTCCTGTTGGTCACTGGGGTATCCATTCCCCAGCTATACAGAGCAGCTCTCTTTTGACCACTTTGAGTTTCAACTGGGCATAGAGTTCTGTTGCTATAAACACTTGAAAATCTCCAATGTGGCTCACTCCAGTACCTGGCATTTAGGGAAACCGAGTCCTGAAGCAGAACTGGTGCACTAAGGACCCCGGGAGACTTAGAGACCCACCGCTGAGGCCCAGGCCCTGTCCCCATCACTTGCTGCCTCCCAGGAGTTCCCACCTGACTGAGGGGCCAATGGCAGATATTCAGGATATCCCCCATCCACCCTGGTCCTCCTATGGAGAGGGGCACTACCCACCAGGAAGCTTCCCCCATGTGTTCTTCAAGTGGCATATGGATGTTTTCTGCAGAGCAGAGATGACAGTGCGGGGCGAGGAGAAGTTCTTCAGGATCTCGAACTCCTGGGGAAGGGAAGAGAATGAGCTGTGAGGTGGGGCGCAGGAGCCCTGCCTGCTCTAGCTTCAGTCCCCTTCTATTTAAATCTCCCCTCCTGGATTAGGCAGATGTTCAGGGAGCCCCAGAAGGGCACATTTAGGACCCAAAGTGTAACACTCACAAGGAGGAGGATTTTAGCTCAACCCAAGGAGGGAGCCACGTAGGAAGTGACCATTCCCGCACTGGGACCTGGAGTCAAGATCAGCGTGCTCCTGGCAGGAAGGACCTAGGGACTTGCAGGGGCTTAGACCACACACTGCAATCCTGGGAGCTGATAAAGGTGGAGGCAGTTCCTAAGGCTCCAGAGAGGGGCTCCACTGGGCCTGCCACAGCACACCTGGGCGACCTGGATCCAGCGCTACACCACCCTCGCCCTGTCCTGGGACATCATGCTCGGGACCCCGAGGCAGGTGGTGATGACGAGGTTGGCCACCCTTCTGAAGTGGTCGATATTGGCCCGGACGGTGTGTGCCAGGTGCTCATTGCCGGGCTTGTTCCTCTTGCCCCAGGTGGAGCCCAGACACTGAGAGGGCACCACCTTCTGGAAGGGCTCCTGGGGAACAGGGGGAGTGTCACCCAGCATTGCCACACCCTAGCTCTGTGTCCACAGCCCACAAAGTCCCACACAGGGGTCACAATTTAGAGCTGGAGCTCAGGAAGCTCATGATGTGGCCTGAGCCTTGTTCGAGTCCCTGGCTTTTCTTCTCTGTCACTGCAGGCACCCAGCAGAAGATGACCCAGGACCCAATACTGGCAGGGAAGGGAGAGGGGCATTTGCATCCATCCCGTCCTGGCTAACTCCAAGCTCCAGATGGTGGCTCAGCTTGGCTCATCCCAAGGGGGCATCTTCCAACAACATGATCCCCCCTCTGGTCCCACTCCCCATTCTGATGCACATTCCCCTGTGGCAGCTACAACCACGGGCCTTGTCTGTCTCCCTCATAGTGAAGTACACATCAGGTGTCTAATAAGTCCTGAGGCTGTTGAGCCTCCTGAGCAGAAGGTTGGGCCATCAGGGACCTGGCTGCACACAATGAGTTCCCCTCCCCCACTGATGTGCCAGGCCCTGCTCACCCTTCCGTCTTTTCTACCTCATGGAGCCGGCACAACCACTCTGTGCAGCAGGTCCTGTTAGTGTCCACCTCTACGGTCTGCAGGTGGACAGCAAATGTTTGGGGGTTCAGAAAGTTGCCCAGTTCGTATGGTTGGTAAGGGGTGGAGCCAGGATTCGGGCCCAGATCATAGGAGACGGGATGAGGTCTGGGGCAATGATGGCAGAGTGAAGGCCTACCCCACCCACCCTGAGAGCCCAGCTGCTCACCACATCCATCACGGTCAACTGCTCCACCACCAGCTTAGGAGGGAAGGCCGTAGGTTGGGCTTCTTCTCATGCTTCTTAGAAACAGGTGGAGATGGACTTCCCACTAGAAATGATGGTCCAGGTGACTCCAGCTCAGCAGCTCCCACTCCTGCTGCAGCCGATGTCGGCCCTTGCTCCAGCTCCAACACTGCTGATGGAGGGGACACTGGCTCCAGTGCTAGAGAGGGTGGTGTCAACGGAGCTGGAGCCAGCTCTACCTCCACCACTGCCCACTGCTCTGCTTCTGCTGCTGGCTGAAGCTCTGCACCTGGCGCTGGAGCGGGATAAAGAGAAAGGTTCACTCACATAGCTGACTTTCCATGTGTCCTTCTAAATACAGGAAAGATCCCACTTCCTTTCCAGGAATAGCCAGCCTGCAGTCCCCCTTACCCTCTGGCTCTGCCTCAGTGACCTCCAGAAGCTCACACCAGTCAAAGGAAAGAGGGTCACAGCAGCTCAGCTCTGAATCAGGCAAGGTTTCCTGCATGTACATCCCCTTTAGCTTGAAAAAGAGACAGCCCCTGACTGGTCCCACCCTAGTTCTGGTCCAACCCCATCATCTCAAGGTCCTGAGTGTGGAGGCCCTCTGCTCCTGTTCTCATCTTAGAGCAGCACTGGATGTTGTGGGTGGCCTCATGCACCTGCCCCTTGTCTAGTGAGTTGGTGGACTTGAAACCATTGGGCAGCTACTCGATGACCTCCTGAGTGGAGTTCTGCAAAGACTGCCTGGGAGCTGGGCCAGAGGGAATCAGGGGCTGCCTGCACACTGCCACTGTGGTCAACCCCCAAGAGAAAGTCTGCTCCTCAGTTCAGGCACAGAGGGCATCCTGGCAAAGAACTCTGGTCAGGAAGGGAAGGAGATGAAACCTCTAGGGCTCAATAACATACGAGTTGAGCAGCTCACCTTCTCATGCTGCCAGCCATGACTGGGTATGAACATGACAGACCCACCAGACTTCCGACACCTAACAACCAGCTCCTGCCCAGGAATGGCCTGCCCCACATACCCTGCCTTCCCCACACCACACAGACACACAAACACACACAAACACACGATGAGGGGTCTGGATTTTGGGGTTGATCAGGTGGGATCACCGTTGTGTCCTGGTCTGCACTAACCTTTCCTGGGCTGCCCCATGTTACCCTTCACTGCCTCCTGTCAGACACCCAGAGGCGTCAGGGATGAGGGCTGAGCCAATGTAGGCGACAATCAAAAAGATTCTTTTTCTGGGATTTTTTGAGCCCAGATCCTGCAAAAGTTGGGATACAACAACAAAACATTTTTGCCTCTTGACTGTCTCCTGTCAAGTGAGCTGGATGGGGGACTGTGGGTGCCTGGTTACCAGAGTTCAAAGATCTGTTGAGGCCTAGGGCCAAGGAGATGGGGTCATTTTTCAAGATTCCTATACCTGGACCCCTTACCTCAATCAGATTTCTCCAGAGCTGCCCCCTGAGCCCGGGCTGCTCACCCTCCTCTCTCATGTCACTTCCTGAACTGTACACAAGGAGCCTACACAGCCCTAGCCCCAGCTCCCTAGAAACCTAACTCAGGTCCTTGCTTTGAGGAGACAGAGATGAATGCAGACATCCTTTAACTTACCAGTTCTTCATCCTGGGATAGTCGCTGTGCCTCTCAGGTCCTCCCCAGTCTCTAAACCTACACCAGGGGGATCAGGCTAGAATCTACTTCCTAGGGACCTCACCTGGTGTATATGAGATAATATCTATTACCCCTGTGGGCTGGTGTCACATGTACATAAGGCACAAAATTAGAGATGGAAGAATAACAAGAAGGGGTGACAGGTAGCACAGAACACCACTCAAAACAGGCCTGGGTTCTAGCAATGTGATATTGGAACAGTCACTCCCAACTTGGCCTCACTTTCAGGTCAGCATCATGAAGGGGTTGAAACTAATGGAAATTTAGATACTGCCACCCTGTGGCATTAAACCATTCAATTGTTTACTGTTTTATGGAGAATGAGACCCAAGTGCCTCATCTTGGCCTATGAGGTGGGCAGCCTCCACAGTGGTACCCAGTAAGCCCCACCCATGGTATAGCCATCCCCGTGGAACCACTAAGTAGTTAGTACCTGGCTTCTGAACATAATAACAGCCAAAGTGATGGGATGTCTTGTCTAAATTTTAACTACACAAGTCTCTCACTTCCTCTTACTCCGTCTTTCATGTTTCATCTCTCTCTCTCTCTCTGTCCAATCCTTGTAACTGAGGAATCAAATACCAGTGTTTTGGGACTGCCCAATGTGGAGGCCTATAGAGGAGAAAAGCACGGGTGTGCCCAGGCCAACAGACAGAAAGAAACTTAAACTCTCAGTCCAAACTGAACCCTGAAGTCTGAGAGTGAACTTTGGGGCTAGTCGTCCCCCAGTTGAGCCTCAGTTGAGGCCACAGCACCAACCTGTTCAACTCACTGAGGGAGAGGCACCAAGCTGAAACGTGCCTGATTGCTGATCCACACAAATTGTGAGATAGTCAACATTTGTAGTTTTGAAATGCAAGGTTAGGGGCAATGAAGTCAGAGAGGGAAAGGTAACTGACACAGCCTACCAGGCCCTGGCCCTACCTTCCACCCCAGCTCCTGTTCTCTCCTCCCAGCCTCCCTCCAGCTGCACTGGCCACATTTCTAACCTCCTCTGGCCAAACTCACTTCTGCCTGTGAGACTCAGGACCAGTAGTGCCATCTCCCTGACACACTGCTCCCAGACCCCTGAAGGGCTGGCTCCCTCTTGTCATTCTGGTCCCAGAAAACGTCACCCCAGTGAGGCCTTTCAGACCCTCCTACCCAGTGATGCCCAGCCCTCCCTCACAGCCCCCTGATGTGTTTCTCTACAGCACTTGCTCTTTTCTTGCTCCTGTTTTTGCTTTTGTCCATTTCCCCTCTAGGCTGCGAGCTCCTGGCAGGCAGGGACCACTTGGTCATTTTCATCCTGCACTTCGGCCCACCAGGGCACCTGGCACAGGGTGAGTGCTCAGTGCACAGCTGCTGAATGAGTACATGGGAAGATCTTGCACCCCTCTCCCTGCTTCTGACCAACTGTGATTGTGGAGATGAACACTAGAAATAGGAGGTACAAGTTGTTTCTGAGGCAGAGGGACAGCCAGAAAGACCTCTGCTTGACTCTTCTCTGCTCCAGGAGGTCAAGAAAAGTTCAGTGGACACCGTGTAAATTCCGGGTTTACAGGAGAAGGAAAGGACTTGATGTATATGTATATTATGTAATGGTTATCAAAATAAGTTTAGTTAACGTCAATCACCAAGCAAACATAAAAGATTTTTTCCTGGTGATGAGAAGTTTTAGGATCTACTTTCTTAGCAACTTTCAAAGGTACCACACAGCAATGTTAACTTGCATAGTGCTGTATATCAAGTATATCTCAATACAACTGAAAAAAATAAAAACAAAATCTAACTTGCCACCACTGACACAAGAGGCTCCCCGCCCCCTGGTGGCCAGCACTAGCACTGCAGCCCTCACCAAAACTCCACCAAACAGAAAGGAACCATTCTTCAGACGTCCTCAAGGCAGAGGCTCTCCAGGGTCCCAGAGGTAAAGGAGCAGGACCTGTCGGCTTCGAGAGAGTGGGGTGAATCTTGGGATCCTACCTTTCCCCCCATCTTGCTGTCCCCCACCAGGTGTCTTCTTCATTCCTGAGGCATCCAACCTCAACCAGGACAATGACTCCCCCCTGCCTCCAGATGAGGACCCCGAGGATCCAACAAGAACTGGTCTTCTCCCTCATCTCTAGACTTGGTGTCTAGTGCTCTGGCATCTTCTTCCTTATCCCCAGTTCTCATCCACCTATGCCCCCATGTCTCCTCAGTTCTAAATGATCTCAAGTGGGTGGAAAGCATCTTCTCAACATTTCAGAGCACAGTAGGTCATGAACAGAGAACCTAGTCCAACAGACACATTGCGAGTGCATGGAACACTTGGAGTCACCTGCTGGATGCACTCCGTTTTATACAGGAGGACCCTCACTGAGGTATTCTCTCCTGTTCCCAATGCCTACACAAGGGGAGGATGGACTCATCACAGTTCTGGGTGCCCACAGAGGTGGACTGCAGGATCCCAGTCCTGTGCTCCCCAGGCTGGGCCAAGGATGGGTCTGGAACAGACAGATAGGCAGAAACCTAGGAACCTTAGGGATTCCTCTGCCCATCTCTGGGCATGTATCTAGGAGAACGAATGCCATGGTCCCCTGGGAGAGCTGCCTCCCATCTCTCTCCCTCCTGCCTCTTGTCACTTCCTCCTGGTCAGCTCTTTCTTGACTGCACCTCCATGGCCGCCACATGAGAATTCAGTGTGAGTGGGGGTGCCTATGCACATGCTATGATGAGTAGAGGAAAATGATCTCATATGGAGAGGGGTGGGCAGCAATCCTCTAAGATCTTAATGCCTCTCATTGCCAAAGGAGACCTGAGGGAAGGGGCGGAGCCTTGGCCAAGGAAGCTGGAGCTCTGTCTAGTCTTTGGGACCCGGACTACCTCCTGTGGTCTGGGCCAGTACTTGCCTCTTTCTGGGCTAGTTTCCCAACTGCACAGTGAGGGGTAAGATGTGCAACAGCACAAGCGTGTGCTCAGCCAGGACAAGTCATCAGGCCCCATAGATACATTAAGTATGTTTTAAGTGTATTGAAGACATTAATATTGCTGTGCAATCATCACCACGATCCATCTTTAGAAGTCTTTTCATCCTACAAAACTGAAACTCTATACCCATTCATGAATAACTCCCCATTCCTCCTCCTCCCAGCCCCTGGCAAACACCATTCTACTTTCTGTCTCTCTGAATCTAGCGATTTCAGCAACCTCATAGAAGGGAAATCACACAAGGTTGTATTTTTGTGACTGGCTTATTTCATTTAGAGTAATATCCTGAAGGTTCATCCATGGTGTGCCATATCTTAGACTTTCCTTCCTTTGTTAAGGATGAATAATATGCCATTTTATGTATATACCACATTTTGCATATCCATACATCCCTGGACAGATAGCCTAGCCGGGCCCAAAACCAAGCCCAAAATAAAATGGGGCCCCAACCAGACTTTTATCAACGGTCCCCTGGAGACTACTTTCTTAAGCCACGTTCCATATATTTACTAAGGATCTAGTCTTGGGCCATGAGTTGTTTTTCAGAAACTCCGTTTTTCCTCCTTGAGCAAGTTTCAACTGGTTTGAACCAGTGAGACCACAAGACGGCTGGCAAGACTCAAACCATCACTGCTGTTTGAGTCAAGTGACTGGAGGATGACGTAGGGGACCAAGAACTCAGCTGCCAATCATGTTAAGGACACTGCCTTTTGAACGTGGGATGTATGACAGAACATGAAAATCTACTTGCGCAAAATGCGTAGGACTGCCCCCAACCTCCCACACCCACTCCTTTGCCCTTAAAAAGCCCTTTCAACTGCCCATTGGCGAGAAGGATTTAACCTTTGGCTCCTGTCTCCCTGCTGGCCAACCTCGTAATAAAGCTTTTTCCCTTCTACAAGAGCGGTATCTCATGGTTGGCTTAAGGGGTGCATTGGGCAGCGAGCCCTTCCTCGGTTATGATACTTGGGTGGCTTCTATGTTTTATCTATTATGAATACTGATGCTATGAATATGGGTGTTGAAATATGTTTTGAAGAATATGCTTTCAACTCTTTGGGGGCGTATATACCCAGAATTGAAATTGCTGGGTCCTATATAATTATATTTTTAATTTTTTTTTAGGAATTGCTATACTGATTTCTACAGCAACTATATATTTTATCTTCCCAAGACAGTGCACAAGGGTTCCAACTTCTCCACATCTTGACCAACACTGGTTCTATTCTTTTTCTTCTTCTTTTTCTTCTTTTTTTTTTTGGATGCCATCTTTTTTTTTTTTTTTTTTGATCGATGAATGTGAGGTGGTCTCTCACTGTATTTCTGATTTGCATTTCCCTAATGATTAGTGATGATGAGCGTCTTTTCATATGCTTATTGGTTATATGCAGATCTTCTTTGAGGAAACGTCTACTCATGTACTTTGTTCAAATTTGATTTGGGTTGTTTGATTTTTGTTGTTGAGTTTAGGAGTTCTCTATCTATTCTGGATATTAAGCCCTTGTCAGACACATGGTTTGCAAATATGGTCGCCCATCCTGTGAGTTGTGCTTTTACTGTTGATAATGTCTTTTGAGATACAAAACTTTTTAATATCCATGAAGTCCAGCATGTGTATTTTCTTATTTTATTGGCTGCTCCGTGGGGGTCATATCCTTGAAATCATTACCAAATCCTATCTTGTAAAGTTTTGTCTTATGTTTTCTTCTAAGAGTATTATAGTTTTAGCTCTTACATTTAGGTCTTTGATCTATTGGGAATTAAGCTTTGTATATGGTGTTAGGTAAGGGTCCAAGTTGATTCTTTTGCATGTAGATATCCACATTTTCCAGCACAACTTGTTGAAAGGGCTTTTCCCCTTTGAATAATCTTGGCACCCTTGTCAAACATCGTTTGATCACATGAGTGAGGGTTAATTTCTGGGCTCTCAATTCTGTTTCCATTGGTCAATATGTCTGTCTTTATGCTATGACAATGCAGTTTTGATACTGTAGATTTGTAGTAAGTTTTCAATCAGGAAGAATCAGTCCTCCAACTTAGTACCTTCTTTCAAGATTATTTTTGGTATCTGGGCTTACTTAGATTCCATAAGAATTTTAGGATGGGTTTTTTTCTATTTCAGCACAAAACGTCCTTGGGATTTTGGTAAGGACTGCACTGGATTTGTTGATCTCTTTGGATAATGTTGACATCGTCACAATAAGGAGTCTTCCAATCCATGGTGATGGGATGTCTTTCATTTCTAGCAGTGCCGGGTGGTTGTTCAGGTTGAGGGGGCGGCACTCCTCGAGGTAGTCGTGCAGAAACCCACAATTCCTCCTCACTGTGCCTTCACCATTTCCTTAGAACTCATCGACCATCAACAGAAGAGAAAATGCATGTAAAATGCATGTGGGAAATTTGCAAGGACTGGGTGTGCCAGTCAGTGCGCACCCAGGATCCGACCCTGGGCCCCCAGTAGCGGAGCATGCGCACTTAACCGCTAAGCCACTGGGCAGACCCTGGTGTCTTGTTTTAAACACATGACTTCTGTTGGTCCTTGATTTCCCCAGTTACACCCCAGCTGTCCTTTCACTGACCATTGTTGGTCACACACCCACTGCACCTGCCTCCAATCTTTCCCCTTCAACACCGTAATCTCACACACAGCTCCTCCCGACACTATCATGGCATCTCCCACCACACGTCCCCTATACCTTCCATACAGCCATCAAGATGCTTCACAAACACCATCACCATTTATGTCCAGTGGGCTGAGAGGGCTGCCCGTGCACTGGGAATCAGGAGTCACAGGGGCGGTCACTTGGCCTCCAATCACCTACTGTACCCCAGATGAAGGGCTTACCCTGCGGAGACACTCACTAGTAGCCAACTCCATCGAACAACAACATCTTTGCCCCAGGCTTCCTTCAAAATTATCCCCGCAATTTCTGCCCCAACTGCTCCTTGAGGGGTCATTTTGGGGCAGCCTTTGAGGCCACCTTGGTGATTTTGTGCCCAGGCCCAGACAGCTCTTGGCCCACAAACACGTTAACCATAACCTCTGAAATCATATAGCACAGGTAACCAGTGAATGGGTGCAAATTACTGGTTTTACCTCAAGACACCTAAGGAATATTTCACACCAGGAGCATCCACTTTTGGGTTTTACTGTGGGCTGATATCACAAGGCTCTCATCCAGTGAGCTTCTCTCTTCCCCAACCCCGTGAGCAGCTTTCTCCAGGCTATATTGTGCAATGCATTATTGTCTCTCTCTCAGCCTGCTTCTCTCAGGTCGCAGGTCCTTTGAGTTTCCTGCTCTGACTAGCTACCATCAACCCACAGAAACAATGTCAGTCCTATAGCACTGGGTGTTCAGTTCTACTAGGATTGACTGACTGGACTGGGCACAGGTGTGGTAGCCCTACCCACACAAAATCAGGAAACTGAGGCAACTAAGAGGTATCAACAACCTTAACACAACATGGACAACAACTCCATAAGAACATATCCTAGCCCTTGAACAACAGTCTCATGAGTCTCTCGCCTAAATGGTTTTAGAAAATGGCCTGGCCCTAGACTGTCTATACTGGCCAAGGAAGGAGGGGTTGGTGCCTTTCCTAGAACCACTTGCTGAGTGTACATCAAGAGAGAAGTTCAAACCTACCTCCACCAAATGGCCCAAGAGGTTAAAATATTGCATAATATTACCCAAATCTTTGAATAGATACCAAAGGCCCCCAAGATCACTGACCTATTTTCATGGCTGGTCTCTCCATGTTGTGGACAATGGAAATGGACTGGATTTTAGATTGTTGCTTGTATAATCATAGGATTTCTTATTATAGCACTCGTCGGATGTTCACTCTCTTGGCTACAACCTGCCATACTCCTAATAACTCCATTAATTACACTTATTAAATATACTAACCAACTTAAAATTAACCAATACCCTGATTAACTTAAAAAATTCAAAATTTTTATGTGGAAAATCTGCTTAACGTAGAATACACCGTTTTAAGCATTTCAAAGTATACATTTGTGTGGCTTTTAGCACAATGATTATGTCGTGTGGCTATCACCACTATTTAATTCCAGAACATTTTCAACACCCCCAAATAAACCCATACTCATTTACACTCTATTTTCTGCTAACCCAAACCCATGGAAACAACTCATCTGTTTTCTCCCCCTATGGATTTCCCTATTCTGGACAGTTCATTCAAATGGCATCATGTTATCTATTGCCTTTGTGGATGGCTTCAGTGAGCACACATGTTTCAAGGTTCACCCATGGCCTAGTATGTAGCAGTACTTAATTCCTTTTTATGGCTTATAATAGTCTATATTATGAATAGGCCACATTTGGTTTATGCAGTGATAACTGGATAGAAATTTGGGTTTGTTCCACTTTTGGACCATTGTGAACACTGTTGCTTTGAATGTCTATGGGCAAGTTTGCTCTTTTGGACATATCTACCATGGGCCTCTCCAGGTCAATGGTAATTCTAGGTTTAAGATTTTAGAAAATGCCAAGTTGTTTTCTGCAGTGGCTGCATCATTTTACTTTCCCATCAGTAATGTATGTGGGTTTCCCTTTCTCCACATCTTTACCAACACTTGTTATTTTCCATTATGTTGAATATAGCCTTCATTTTGAGCATGAAATAGTATCACATTGTGCTTTGAATTTGCATTTTCCTAATAATTAATGATACTGAGCAACTATCTTGTGCTTACTGGCCATCTATGTATTTCCTATTCCAGTTGGTTACCCCGTTTCATTGACTTGTCTTTTATAATTGAGTTCTAAGAGATCTTTATATATTCTCAAAATAAGAGCATTCTCACTTATATAAGTTGCAAATAGTAGGAGACATCAAAGACCCACATTTAACAATGGATAGAATATCCAGACAGAAAACAGGAAATAGCAGACATGAAAACATTAAATACTAAATGGAGCTATCAGACACACACAGAACATTTTACTGGACAGCAACAAAATGCACACTCTTCTCATGGGCACACAGACTATTTTCCAGAACAGATCACGTGTTAGGTCACAAAACAAGTCTTAACAAGATTAAGAAGACTGAAATAATACCAGGTAACTTTTCTAAACACAGTGGCATGAAACCAGAAGTCAATAACAGAAGGAAAACTGGAACATTCATAATACGTGGAAGTTCAACAAAAACTCTTAAACTTAAAAGTAGATCGGGGGCTGACAGGTGCTGTAGCGGTTAAGTGCATGTGCTTCGCTGCTGGTGGCCCGGGTTCAGATCCTGGGCACGCACCGATGCATGCTTGTCAGGCCATGTTGTAGTGGCATCTCACATAAAGTGGAGGAAGATGGGCAAGGATGATAGCTCTGGGCCGGTCTTCCTCAGCAAAAAGAGGAGGATTGGCATGGATGTTAGCTCAGGGTTGATCTTCTTTACACACAAAAAAAAGGTAGATCAAAGAAAAAATCAAAAGGGAAATTAGAAAATAGCTCAAAACATACAAAAAGAAACAATAGGGGCCGGTCTGGTGGGGCAAGTGGTTAAGTGTGTGTGCTCCACTGTGGCGGCCCGTGGTTCGCCGGCTCAGATCCCGGGTGTGCACCGACGCACCGTTTGGCAAGCTATGCTGTGGCAGCGTCCCATATAAAGTGGAGGAAGATGGGCACGGATGTTAGCCCAGGGCCAGTCTTCCTCAGCAAAAAAAAAAAATAAAATAAAATAAAAGAGGATTGGCAGATGTGAGCACAGGGCCAATCTTCCTCAGCAAAAAAATAAAAGAAAGAAAGAAAGAAACAATAAACACACCAAAACTTCTAGGATGCAGAAAAAGTAGTAGTAAGAGGACAGTTTATAGTGATAAACTTGTACGTTATAAGAGAAGAAAGATGTCAAAGAAACAACCTGACTTACAACACGCAGCATTAACAAAAGAAAAAAATGAAACCCAAAGTTAGCAGAAGGACGGAAGTCACCAAGAGGAGAGTGGAAAAAAATTGAAAGACAGTATGGAAGATCAATAAAAGTAAAAGTAGAGTTTTGGAAAAAATAAAATTGAGAAACCCTTAGATAAAATATCTAGGAAAACAAAGATAGATGACTCAAACTAAATCAGAAATGAAAAAGGAGGCATTACAACTGATGCTTCAGAAAGAAAAAGATCAGAAGAGACTATTCTGAACTAGTGTACACTCATAAATTGGGTAACCTAGACAAAATAGATAAATTCCTAGAAACAACCTATGAAAGCTGAATCATGAAGAAATAGAAATCTTGAACAGATCAGTAACAAATAAGCAGACTGAATCAGTAATCAAATATCTCCCAACGAGAAGGGACTTCTCCACTCTCCCTGACCTTAGCCAGCCTGCCCCAATGCCAGGCTGACTCCCGTGGACCTAGCTGGCTCCCTGTAAGTTTCTGCAAATCCAGGCCCCTGGCTCACCCTGGAGCATGCCAGCTCTGGTGGCCTCAAGCAGCATCCTTGACACCAGGCTCCCACCAGGCTCCTGGGAACCCAGGGCTCCATCTCAGCCTAGGGGCTGCCATCTTAAACAGCCCAAGGTGGCTCTTGTGTCCTTGGCAAGTGGTGTCCTTGGTGTGTCCTTGGCAAGTGGTGTCCTTGACAAGTGGTGTCCTTGGCACCAGGCTCCTGGTGGGTTCTGGTGAATCCAGACGCTGGCTCACCCAAGTTCCTGCGTATGCCAGGCAGCCACAGGCAACACTCAGCTACAGGCAGCTTTTGTACCAGGGCACCCAGTAGGCTCCCACACCCCCAAGACCCCAAGTCACTCCAGCACTTGCTGGCTCCAGCAACCCCAGGTAGACTCCATGGCACCAGGCTCCCCAAGAGCTGCTGGGGAACTCAGGCCCATGGCTCACCACATCACCTGCCAGTTCCAGGAGCCATAGACAGCTCTCATGGAACCAGGCCCCTGGCAGGCTCCCACAAAATCAGGCCCCCAGTTTACCCAGGTGCTTGCTGACTCAGGCGGCCCCAGGCAGCTCCCATGGCACCAGGCACCGGCAGGTTCCCATGAACCCAGGCTTCCATCTTGACCCAGTGCCTGCTGGCTTCTGCAGCCTCAGGCAGCTCCTGTGGCCCCAGGATCCAAGCAGGCTCCCAGGAATCCAGACATCTGGCCTACCACAGCACAAGCTGTCTCTCGTGGTGCCAGGCTCCTTGCAGTCTCCCATGAACCAAGGCTCTCAGCTCATCCCTGCACTGGCAAAATCTCATGGCCCTGGATGACTCCTGTGGCTACAGGCTCTCAATGAGGACCTGCCAAACCAGGCTACAGTGGGGCTACTCATGAACTCAGGGTCCCAGCTGTGCCCAGGGCCAGACACAATACCATAGACCCAAGCTTTCCACTCACCCCAGTACCAGGCTGCCCAAGGACTCCAGCAGCAAGCCTGCACCTGGACACTACCAGATGGCCTATCCAGGACCCCTAGATGGGATGACTGTGAAGGCTTTGGTTTGCTAAAGCCAGTCTGTAAAGAGTGGAAGAGGTGCCTACTTCCTCAAATTTGCAGACACCAATGGAAGGCCACAAGGATCATGAATAATCAAAAACCCATCACACCCCCAAAGAAAAAGAATAAAACTTCAATGACTGACCAAGCTATGGAGATATAGGAACTATGTGACAAAGACTTCAGAACAACCCTCTTTGAGAAATTCATAAAACTCTAAGGAAACATAGATAGACTACTAAATGAAATAAGGAAACAGTGCATGAACAAGTGAGAAATTCACTATAGAAACAGAAATCATTAAGGAAAAACAAACAGAAATCCTAGAGTTGAAGAACACAATGTGTGAACTGAAGAATTCAATAGAGAGCTTCTAGATCAGATTCAACTATAACAAGAAATAATTAGTGAACAAGGAGATGTGTCATTTGTAATCATCCAGTCAAAGAAGCAAAAAGAAAAATGGGAATGGATAGGAATGGGGAAAGGCAGTGTGAATTATGGGATACCATGAAAAGAAATAGATAAGCATTATTAAAGTACCAGAGGAGAAGACAGGGATAAAGGAAAAGAGTGTTTACTTAAAGAAAATAGCAGCTGACACCTTCCCAAATCTGGAGAGAGATTTACACATCCAAGGTCCTGAAGCCAATCTGTCAACCTAAAATTTCAAACTAAAACTTTCTTCTCCAAGACACATTATAACAAAACTATCTGAACTCAAAAAAAGAATCAAACAACATGATCAAGTTCAACATGATGCAAATCAATGAATGTGATACACCACATTAATAGAATGAAAGATAAAAATCACAAAATAATCTCAATCGATGCAGAAAAAGCAGTTTGACAAAATTCAACAGCCATTCATGATAAAAATTCTTAATAAAGTGTTACAGAAACATACCTGAACATAATAAAAGTTTTACATGACAAAACCCACAGCTAACATCATATTGAACAGTGAAAGGTTGAAAGCTTTCTTGCGAAGACAAAGAACAAGACAAGGGTGCCCAGTCTCAACACCACTCTTCAACATACTGCTGCAAGTCTCACCCAGAGACATTTGGCAACGAAAAGAAATAAAATACATCTAAATTGGAAATGAAGAATCAAAGTGGTCTCTGTTTGCAGATGATATGACTTTATATAGAGAAATACGTAAGGACTCCCCCCCAAACTTTTAGGACTAATAAACGAATTCACTCAAGCTGCAGGAGACAAAATCAACATGTAGAAATCTGTTGCCTTTCTGTACACTCACAATGAACTATCTAAAAAAGATATAAAGAAAAAAATCCTATTTACAATAGCATCAAAAACAGTAAAATACTCATAAATAAATTTAACCAAGAAGGTGAAAGATCTAGACACTGACAACTATAAGACATTGATGAAAGAAATCAAAGACACAGAGAAATGAAAAGATATCTTATGTTCATGGATCAGAAGAATTAATATTGTTAAAATGTCCATGCTACCCAATGCCATCTCAAGATTCAAGGCAATTCCTAGTAAAATTCCCATGACATTTTTCACAGAAATGGGACAAACAATCCTAATATTCATATGGATCCACAAAAGACCTCCAATAACCAAAACAACCCTGAGAAAGAAAAAGCTGAAGGCATCACATTCCTGATTTCAAATTTTATTACAAATCTATAGTAATAAAAACGGTAATGATACAGGTGTAAAAAGAGACACATAGACCATTAGAACAGAATCAAAGGCCCAGAAATAAAACCACACACATACACTTTGCTAAAAGTTGATGAGTCAGCTAAGAAGACTCCATGGGGAACAGATAGTTTCTACAATAACTGGTGTTGGGAAAACTGGATAACCACATGCAGAAAACTGAAATTGCACCCCTATTTTACAACACTCTAAAAGTAATCCCAGGCAGGCCCCGTGGCTTAGTGGTTAAGTGCATGAGCTCCGCTGCTGGCGTCCCGGGTTCGGATCCCTGGCCCGCACTGACGCACCGCTTCTCTGGCCATGCTGAGGCTGTGTCCCACATACAGAAACTAGAAGGATTTCTCTGTGCAGCTATGACACAACTATCTACTGGGGCTTTGGGGGAAAAATAAATAAATAAATAAATAAATAAATAAATAAAAGTAAACCCAAATTGAATTAAAGACTTAAATGCAAGACACTAAATATAAAACAACTAGAAGAAAATATAGAGAAAACAGCCCCAAGAAACTCATCTTGACAATGATTTTCTTGGATATAACATCAAAAGTGCAAACAACAAATGTAAAACTTAACAAGTGGGATGACATCAATCTAAAAATTTTCTGCACAGCAAATAAAATAATTGGCAAATTAAGGGGTTAATATCCACAGTATATAAGAAACTCTTACAACTCAACAGCAAAGAAACCAACAAAACAATATGAAAATTGTCAAAGAACCTGAATAGATACTTTTCCAAAGAAGACATAAAAATGGTTAACAGGTACATGAGAAGATGCTCGTAATCACACGTCATCAGGGAAATAAAATCAAAACTACAATGAGATATCACCTCACATCTGCTGGAATGGTTATTTTCAAAGAGACAACAGACAACAAGTGTTGACGAGGCTGTGTAGAAAAGAGAATACTGTGCACTGTTGGTATGAATGTAAATTGCTACAGTCACTATGGAAAAAATTTGGAATTTTCTCAAAAAAATAAAAATAGAAATACTATATAAACGAGCAATTCCCCTTCTGCTTGTATATGCAAAGGAAATGAAGTCACTATTCTGAAGAGATATCTGCACCCCTATTTCATTTCAGCATTAATCACAAACTGAGGACGTGGACACAATCCATGTGTCCATCAATGGATAAATAGATAAAGAAAATGTCACACATATGTATATATACATGAAATATATAATGGAATATTATTTAGCCATGCAAGAGAATGAAATCCTGCATTTTGTAACAACACAGATGGAACTTGAGGCATTATGCTAAGTGATATAAGTCAGACAGACAAAGACAAATACTATATATTCTCACCCATATGTGAAATCTAAAAAAGCCCAACTCAAAGGAATAGAGGCTAGAATGGTGTTTGCCAGGACCTTGGGTGTGGGGGAAACGGGGAGAGGTAAGTCAAAGTGCACAAATTTCTATCTGTAAAATGAATAAGCTTTGGGGATCTAATGTACAACATGGTGACCATAATTAACAATAATATATTATAGACTTGAAAGTTGTTAAGAGAGTAGATCTTAAAAGTGATCGCTAGAAAAAACAAGTTAATTATGTGAGGGAATGGAGGTGCTAACTCACTGTATTGTGGTAATTCTTTCAGAAATCATCATCTTGAACACCTAAAACTTACATGTGTTATATGTCACTAATATTTCAAGAAATATAAAAAAAATATCTCTCAACAAATTAAAACCCAGGACCATATGACTGCAGTGGTGAATTCTACCATACATATAAAGAAGTTTTAAAAAGAAGCCTTCTTACACTCTGTCAAATATTGAAAAAGAGAGAATACTTCCAAACTCATTTTACGACGCCAGAATTACCCTGATACCAACACTAGACAAGGACACTAAAAGAAAATAAAATTACAGACCATTACCCCTGATGAACATAGATACAAAAATCCTCAACAAAATACTAACAAATTGAATTCAACAACGTATTAAAAGAATTATACACTACCACCAAGTGAAATTTATACCTGATATACAAGGGTAGATTAACACACAAAAATCGATCAATGTAATATGCAACATCAAGAAAATGAAGGGGAAAAAACAGGACCATCACGATTGATGGACAAAAACCTGTTGACAAAATTCAACACCCTTTCATGATAAAACACTCGAGAAACAAGGAATAGGAGGAAAAACACACAGAAAACACAAAACTCAGTGATGGAAGGATAGTGACGTCAGCATCATGGCGGAGTGAGCTTTCCCGTGAATTCTTCCCCCACAAGATACAACAAAAGTAACAGCCACAGACCAACAACGGAATCCCAGACAGTGAAAAGCTGGAGCGGAGGGATCCACACTGCCGCACATCTGAGAGCGGAACGTGCTGGGCCCCCGGAGGAAGTGGGGAGAGGTAAGGAGAACTCCGCTCCCTCCCCATCAGATCAGCGATCCGGTCCGCGCGGCTCCCAGAGAGGGGGGAGGGGCGGCCCTCGGCGGGAAACTGTAGCTCTTCGGGCTCTCTCAGCCAGTGGGAAACTCCCGCACAGAGGGCTCAGAGGAGCCACAGGGCTACCATCAACATCTGAGCAACCCAGAGAGCGGATAAAGAGGGGCAAACGAGAAGCCTCCCACGTCAGGGACCCAGAGGGCAAAAGAGAGAGCTCCCCCCTCCCCGCAACCCGGAGTCTGCAGCTCGACCAGATCTAGCGGTCCGAGGCAGACCTGAATAAACTGGACTGGACCCGTGGATCGCAGTGGGGAAAAAACCAAACCAAAACAAAATAAAACTGCGGATCACAGCAGAAAAACTGGGGCAGAGCGCAGGGGGCTTAGACTACACAGCCCTTTACCACCAGACAGTGGCGGCAGGTGGAAATTGCAACCAGAGACTTCCAGGATGAGGAAAATCAAAACCAACACAGGAACCACAATGCAAAAATATATGAAATCACCAGACCAGAAACAAAATGACAAGCACCCAGAAATCAACCCCAAAGACACAGAAATCCATAAACTAAATGACAGAGATTTCAAAATAGCTATCATAAAAACACTCAACGAAATACGAGACAACACAGACAAACAATTAAATGAGATTAGGAGTTTCTTCACAAAAGAGATTGAAATCATAAAGAAAAACCTATCAGTGCTGATGGAGATGAAGAACACAATGGAGGAGATAAAGGAGAATCTGGAATCTTTAAAGAACAGAGCTGACAATATGGAGGAAAGAATTAGTACTTTAGAGGATAGGAATACAGATATACTCCAGATGGAAGAAGAGAGAGAACTAAGACTAAAAAGAAATGAAGAAAGACTCCGAGAAATATCGGACTCTATTAGAAAATGTAACATAAGAATTATAGGTATTCCTGAGGGAGAGGAGAGGGAAAGAGGAACAGAGAGCCTATTCAAGGAAATAATAGCTGAAAATTTCCCAAATCTGGGGAAGGAGCAGGAAATACCAGTAAGCGAAGCCAACAGGACGCCTATATATATTAACAGACAAAGGCCTTCACCACGACACCTAGTGGTAAGGCTAGCCAGGGTCAACGACAAAGAAACAATATTAAGGGCAGCTAGACAAAAACAAAAAATAACGTACAAAGGAACTCCCATCAGGCTCTCAGCAGATTTCTCAACAGAAAATTTTCAGGCTAGAAGAGACTGGAATGATATATTCAAAATACTAAAAGACAAAAACTTTCAGCCAAGAATACTCTATCCAGCAAAAATATCCTTCAAATATGATGGAGAAATAGTAACTCTCCCAGATAAACAAAAGCTAAGGGAGTTCATGGCCAGGAGACCGCCACTACAAGAAATACTCAAGAAGGCCCTCAGGCCTGAAAACAAGAAGAGAAAGGGAACACAAAGCTTGGAGTAAGGAGAAAAGTAGGTAGACAAAATCAGAGAAATAGTAGATCTTTACCGGAATAGGTTAGCAACCACTTAAATACTAAACTCAAAGATCAAAGGAAGAAATTCACCAAAAATAAATTTAACCTCATCACTGTAAACACACAGCCACAACACAAGATAGAATAAGGTATAACAAGAGCAACTTAGAAGGGGAAGAGGAAAGTGACTGAATTGACTTAGCATAAGGAAATAGGAGGCTATCAGATAATGGACTATCTCATACAGAAGATTTTTCGCCCAAACCTCAAGGTAACCACTAAACAAACAATCAAATTAAAACCACATATGATAAAGAGAAAACTAGAAGAATCATAAGACAGAACAACCAAACTGAATTGGCAGTCCAAAACAAATGGGACAAGAAACAAAGGAAATGCAAAAGAACCAGAAAATAAGTGACAAAACAGCAACATTCAACCCTCATATTTCAATAATTACCCTAAATGTAAATGGATTGAACTCTCCAATCAAAAGATACAGAGTGGCAGGATGGATTAAAAAGCAAGACCCAACAATATGCTGCCTTCAGGAAACACATCTTAGCACTAAAGACAAGCACAGGCTCAGAGCGAAAGGATGGAAGACAATACTCCAAGCTAATGGCAAACAAAAGAAAGCAGGTGTTGCCATACTCATATCAGACAAAGTAGACTTCAAGATAAAACAGGTTAAGAAAGACAAAGAAGGGAAATATATAATGATAAAAGGGACACTCCATCAAGAAGACATATCACTTATAAATATATATGCACCCAACATAGGAGCACCAATGTACATAAAACAACTATTAACACACCTAAAAGGAGAAATCAACAACAACACAATAATAGTAGGGGATCTTAACACCCCACTTACAGCAATGGATAGATCATCCAGACAAAAAGTTAATAAAGAAATATTAGACTTAAATGAAAAACTGGACGAGATGGACCTAGTAGACATATACAGAGCACTCCACCCAAAAACAGCTGACTACACATTCTTCTCAAGCGCGCATGGAACATTCTCTAGGATAGACCATATGTTGGGAAACAAAGCAAGCCTCAATAAATTTAAGAAGATTGAAATCATAACAAGCATCTTTTCAGACCATAAGGCTATGAAACTGGAAATGAACCAGGAAAAAAAACTGGGAAAGTGACAAAAATGTGGAGATTAAACAACATGCTACTGAACAACCAATGGATCATTGATGAAATTAAAGGAGAAATCAAAAACTATCTGGAAACAAACGAAAATGATAACATGCCATATCAAACCATATGGGACGCAGCAAAAGCGGTCCTGAGAGGGAAACTCATAGCGATACAAGCCCACCTTAACAAACAAGAAAAAGACCTAATAGGCAATCTTAAATTTCACCTAACAGAACTAGAAAAAGAAGAACAAACAAAGCCCAAAGCCAGCAGAAGGAGAGAAATAATAAAAATCAGAGCAGAAATAAATGATATTGAGACCAAAAAAACAGTAGAAAGGATTAATGAAACAAAGAGTTGGTTCTTCGAGAAGATAAACAAAATAGACAAACCCTTAGCCAGGCTAACTAAGAAAAAAAGAGAAAAGGCTCAAGTAAATAAAATTAGAAATGAAAGAGGAGAAATTACAACAGATACCATGGAAATACAGAGGATTATAAGAGAATACTATGAGAAATTATATGCCAACAAATTGGACAATCTAGAAGAAATGGATAAATTCTTAGACTTATACAACCTCCCAAAATTGAACCAAGAAGAAATGGAGAATCTGAATAGACCAATCACAAGTAAAGAGATTGAAATAGTAATCAAAAACCTCCCAAAAAATAAAAGTCCAGGACCAGATGGCTTCTCCAGTGAATTTTACCAAACATTCAAAGAAGATTTAATACCCATCCTCCTCAAACTAGTCCAAAAAATAGAGGAAGATGGAACACTTCCTGAATCATTCTATGAGGCCAACATCACCCTGATACCAAAACCAGACAAAGACAATACAAAGAAAGAAAATTACAGGCCAATATCGCTGATGAACATTGATGCAAAAATCCTCAACAAAATATTGGCAAACCGAATACAACAATATATTAAAAAGATCATACATCATGATCAAGTGGGATTTATACCAGAGACGCAGGGATGGTTCAACATCCGCAAATCAATCAACGTGATACATCACATCAACAAAACAAAGAATAAAAACCACATGATCGTCTCAATAGACGCAGAGAAGGTATTTGACAAGATACAACATCCATTTATGATAAAAACTCTCAATAAAATGGGAATAGAAGGAAAGTACCTCAACATAATAAAGGCCATATATGAGAAACCCACAGCTAACATCATACTCAACGGGGAAAGACTGAAAGCCATTCCTCTGAGAACAGGAACGAGGCAGGGCTGCCCACTCTCACCACTCCTGTTCAACATAGTACTGGAGGTTTTGGCCAGAGCAATTAGGCAAGAAAAAGGAATAAAAGGAATCCAAATAGGTAACGAAGAAGTGAAACTCTCACTATTTGCAGATGACATGATTGTATATATAGAAAACCCTAAAGAATCTGTTGGAAAACTGTTAGAAACAATCAACAACTACAGCAAAGTTGCAGGGTACAAAATCAATCTACAAAAATCAGTTGCATTTCTATATGCTAATAATGAACTAACAGAAAGAGAGCTCAAAAAGATAATACCATTTACAATTGCATCAAAAAGAATAAAATACCTAGGAATAAATCTTACCAAGGAGGTGAAGGACCTATACAATGAGAACTACAAGACATTATTGAGGGAAATCTACGATGACATAAAGAAATGGAAAGATATCCCATGCACGTGGATTGGAAGAATAAACATAGTTAAAATGTCTATATTACCTAAAGCAATCTACAGATTCAATGCAATCCCAATCAGAATCCCAATGACATTCTTCACAGAAATAGAAAAAAGAATACTAAAATTTATATGGGGCAACAAAAGACCCCGAATAGCTAAAGAAATCCTAAAGAAAAAGAACAAAGCAGGAGGCATCACAATTCCTGACTTCAAAACATACTACAAAGCAATAGTAATCAAAACAGCATGGTACTGGTACAAAAACAGACACACAGATCAATGGAACAGAATTGAAAGCCCAGAAATGAAACCACACATATACGGACAGCTAATTTTCAACAAAGGTGCTAAGGACATGCAATGGAGAAAGGAAAGTCTCTTCAATAAATGGTGTTGGGAAAACTGGACAGCCACATGCAAAAGAATGAAAGTGGACCATGTGCTATCGCCATTCACAAAAATTAACTCAAAATGGATCAAAGACCTGAAGGTGAGACCTGAAACTATAAAACTCATAGAAGAAAATATAGGCAACACACTATTTGACATTGGTTTTAAAGGAATCTTTTCGGATGACATGCCTACCCAGACTAGGGAAACTAAAGAAAAAATAAACAAGTGGGACTTTATCAGACTAAAGAGCTTTTATAAGACAAATGAAACCAGAATCAAGATGAACAAACAACCAACCAGCTGGGAGAGAATATTTGCAAAACATACATCTGACAGGGGGTTGATCTCCATAATATATAAAGAACTCACACAATTGAACAACAAAAAACAAACAACCCGATCAAAAAATGGGCAGAGGAAATGAACAGACACTTCTCCAAGGAAGATATACAGATGGCCAATAGGCACATGAAAAGATGCTCAACATCACTAATCATCAGGGAAATGCAAATCAAAACAACACTAAGATACCACCTCACGCCCGTTAGAATGGCTATAATCACCAAGACAAAAAACAACAAATGTTGGAGAGGATGTGGAGAAACAGGAACCCTCATACACAGCTGGTGGGAATGCAAATTGGTGCAGTCTCTATGGAAAACGGTATGGAGATTCCTCAAAGAATTAAAAATAGAGATGCCCTATGATCCAGCCATCCCACTACTGGGAATCTATCCAACGCACCTGAAATCAACAATCTAAAGAGGATTATGCACCCCTATGTTCATTGCAGCATTATTCACCATAGCCAAGAAGTGGAAGCAACCTAAGTGTCCCTCGACTGACGATTGGATCAAGAAAATGTGGTATATATATACAATGGAATACTACTCAGCCATAAAAAAAGACAAAATCGTGCCATTTGCAACAACATGGATGGGCCTGGAGCGTATTATGTTAAGTGAAATAAGCCAGAAAGAGAAAGACAAACACTGTATGATCTCACTCATATGTGGAATATAAACCAACACATGGACAGAGAAAACTGGACTGTGGTTACCCGGGAAGTGGGGGTGGGGGGTGGGCACAAGGGGTGAAGGGAGTCATATATGGGGTTATGGACAAACAAAAATGTACAACCCAAAATTTCACAATGTTAGAAACCATTAAAATATCAATAATAAAAAAAAAAAAACTCAGTGATGGAAGACTGAAAACTTTTCCTGAAAGCGCTAAGATCAGGAACAAGGCAAGGATGCCCACTTTCACCACTTCTATTCAACACAGTACTGAAGTTCAAGCCAGAACCATGAGGCAATAAAAATAAATGAATAAAAGTCATCCAAATTGGAAAGAAAGAAGTAAAACGATCTCTGTTTGACGATGATATCATCTCATATGTAGAAAATCGGAAAGACTCCACAAAAAGCCGTTTGATCTAACAGAGAATTCAGGAAAGTGGCAGGATACAAAGTCAATACACAAAAATCAGTTGCATTTCTATACATGAACCGGGAGCTCTCTGAAAAGGAAATTACAAAAACAATTCATTTATATCAGAAAGAATAACATGCTTAGGAATTAACTTAACCAAGGAGGTGAAAGGCTTGCACCATAAAAACTACGAAACATTTCAGAAAGAAATTAAAGAAGACATACATAAATGGACAGATATCCCATATTCATGGATTGGAAGGTTTAGTATTGTTAAAGTGTCAACATTACCCAAAGCAGTCTACCGATTCAATGTAATCCCTATCCAAATCCTAATGATGTTTTTTGCAGAAATAGAAAAACCCGTCCTAAAATTCACATGGAATCTCAAGGGACTCAGAATAGCCAAAACAATCCTGAAAAAGAAGAACAAAACTGGAGGACTCATACTTCTTGATTTCAAAACTTACTACAAAGCCACAGTAATCAACAGTATGGTATTGGCATAAAGGCAGACATAGAGACCAATGGCATAGAATAGCTAGCCCAGAAACAAACCCTCACATATATGGTCAAGTGATTTTTGACAAGGGTGCCAAGATAGTGCAATGGAGAAAGGTTTCTTGTCAACAAATGGTACTTGGAAAACTGGATATCTGCATGCAAAAGAATGAACTTGGACCCTCATCCAACACCATATACAAAAATTAACTCAAGGATATAAATGTAAGACCTAAAATAAGAAAACTCTTAGAAGTAAAACAGGACAAAATCTTTATGACACCGGACTTGCAAATGATTTCTTGGATATGACACCAAAGGCACAGGTAACGAAAGAAAAACAACGGACAAATTGGACTCCACGAAAATTTTATAAGTTGGTACATCAAGAGGCACTGTGCATAGAGTAAAAAGGCAACCCACAGAGTGGGAGAAAATATTTGCAAATCATATTTCTGACAAGAGATTGGTATCCGGAATATACAGAGATGTCTTAAAACTGAACAACTAAAAAACAAGCCAATTCAAATATGGGCAAAGGACTTGAAGAGACAGTTCTCCAAAGACTTATGAATGGCATATAAGCACATGAAAAGACGCTCAACACCACTAATCATTAGGGAAATGCAAATCAAAACCACAATGAGACACCACCTCACACCCACTAAGATGAGCGCTACAGGAAAGACAGAAAACAACATGTGTTGGCCAGGATGCGGTGAAATGGGAATCCGTGTACACTGTTGATAGGAATGTAAAATGGTGCAGCCGCTATGGAAAACAGTATGAATGTTCCTCAAAAAATTGAACATAGAATTATCACATGATCCAGCAATTCCACTTCTGGATATACACCCAAAAGATCTGAAAGCAGAGACTTGAAGAGAGATTTGTACACCCATGTTTATAGCAGTATTATTCACAATAGCTAAAACGTGGAAACAACCCCAGTGTCCACTGACACATGAATGGATACACAAAATGTAGTATATCCATACAACAGAATATTATTCAGCATTACAAAGGAAGCAAATTCTGCAATATGCTACATGTGTATTAACCTTGGGGACATTATGCTAACAGAAATAAGCCAGTCACAAAAAGAAAAATACTGTATGATTCCACTAACACGAGGAACTGAGATTAGTCAAAATCACAGAGACGGAAAGTGGAATGGTGGCTGCCAAGGGCTGGGGGAGGGGAGAAGGGAGACTTACTCTTTAATAGGTATAGAGTTTCAGATTTATAAGAGTAATGGGGATGAATGGTGGCGATGACTGTGCAACAGCGTAAATGTATTTAACGCCACTGAAGTATACACTTAAAAATGGTTAAGATGTCACGCTTTTTGTTATGTATATTTTAACTCAATATACAAAAAGAAAAAAAAAGAAATTAGCTATCAAGGCACAAAAAGACATAGTGGACTTTTAAATACATATTGTTAAGTGAAAGAACCAAACTGGAGAAGGTTATATACTCTGTTCCATAGTTTTCATATATTCCAATCACACGACATTCTAGACAAGGCAAAACCATAGAAACAGTATAAAGATCAGTGTTGCCAGGAGTTGGAAGGCAAGGGATGAAGAGGCAGAGCACAGGGAATTTAGGGCAATCCAATTCTTCTGTAGGCTCTGTCATGGTGGATACATGAGATTATGCATTTGTCAAAATCCAAGTACGTGACAGTGAGACAGTGAACCCTAATGTAAACCACTGACTTGGTTACGAACACTGTAGCAGCATCAGCTCCTCACTTGTAAGGAATGAACTGCACTAACACAGGTGGTCATGCAAGATGTTAACAGTAGGGGAAACTGTAGGGGAGGAGGGAGAAACGCTTTGTACTGTCTGCTGAATTTCTCTGTCCATCTAAAACTTTCCTAAAAACAATCTATTAATTAAAAATTAATCAATGGAAGGTAGGGAGTGGGTAGAAATATGGAGGAAACAAGAATATCAGAATATTAATGTGTTGAAGCTGGATAATAGGGACATGGCGGGCTATCACACTTTTCGGTTTAATTTGTGTATGTTAAAGGTTTTCCACAATAAAACATTTTTAAAGCTCCAGGTTAAATCTAGATTATATGTACAAAGAATCAAAGAATGTGAAGAAAACATATTTTTGAAGCAAGTACTCAAGGGGTACACTGAGGGAATGTGCAATCACACTGGATAGAGAGTGAACGTCCTGGTTCCACCAGGAAGGTTCAGAGCTCAGTGAGCAAGGCAGGGGACAGCACAGTCAGGGAAATGACAGATAATGAACACGGAAAAATGTTCGCCCTTGCTGGTCACAGAAATGCCAATGATGGGCCCTGACAGAACTGCCAGAAGATTTACAACGTTGTGACACTCACAGTTAGAGCAGGCTCAGGGACAGTGTACCACGTCCTGTGAGAAACCCAATCATCACTGGCTTTCTGGAGGGCAAACCTCTCAAACCCTGGAACTTGCAGGCCACTGGCCCGGCTGTTCAGTTGTACAGAATCGGTCCAAAAACGGATCAAATTGCTCTATAAAAAGATGAAGGCTCTCAAGTTGAGTTAAAATATAGTTATAAAATAAAGGTATATAATATGGTTGAAAATAAGGAGATAAAGAAATAAGACTTTAAATGGGACAAAAAGGGGTTCTCTGTGTTGATAACTGTCAGGAACACTTATACACCTAACAATATGTTCTTGAAACATAAAGAAAAACTGGACAAACAAGAAGACACAGGCACCTCAAGAATCACAGGGAAACCTACCTTACCTCTCTTAGAAATCCACAAGTCAAGTGATACAGTAAGTTAGGAAACAGATCTGATGATGAACACAAAAAAGCTAGATCTAGACTCAGCCCAAGGGACAACAACATAAGCAACTAGTGGAGAGGAAACATTCTTCTCAAACCACAATGAAACAGTCACCACAATGGACTGTGTGCTAAGCCACAGTGAAATCTCTAAAGAGTCCAAAAAGCAGAAATCTATGTGACCATATTACTGGACCTTAAAACAATAAAAGTAAAAAATAATCACAAAATATTGGCTCCCCTCCCCCAACCTATCCACTTGAAAATCTATCCAAACCCTTCTAAATCTCTCAGGTTAAAGAGGGAATCCAGACAGACAGGACAACCTCTTTAGAAATGAATAGCAATGAGAGGAGCATGAGACAAATCTATGGTGTGGGGACAAAGAGACAGAAGAAGGGACACAGCCTCCACTGCAGGTATCAGGGAATATCAACTGTACACGAAGAAGCTGAGCACTTCCCTCCAGGAGCCAGAACAACACCACAATAAAACCAACATCAGCAGAATGAAGTGAGGATTCACAAGACAAGAACAACAATGTAGACCTGAGCAATGGAGTCAAGGGCTGACTGTCTGGAAAGACCTGTACCAGTGAGAAACCTTGCGCAATCTGACCAAAAGGAACAGACAAAGGCACCAAACTGTACCATCAGGTACAAGAAACTACAGAAACAGCTTTAACGTGATAGGAGAACATAGGGGATAACTCTGACCAGGACATCAGTGGTCCTCAACTGGAGCTGTCCTTCCCCCGGGATGCATCTGGAAACACGCAGGATGGGTTTTGTTTCTTGCTTTGTGTTTTCTTAATGGTTGTTGCCCTGGGGGTCCGGGAGGTCCTGAACAGCCTGTCATATAGAGCCGTTTCCCTCCTGAAGTGTTACTGACATCTGGGAAGACAAGCACTGATCCAGATTAAATGAACAATGTGGTAGGGAAATGTTCTCCATGGGTGTATAACAGGCAAAAGATGGTACCCTCAATACATAAGGAATATCGAGAAACCAATGTTTACAAGGACTAAACTGTAAAAGATCAGGAAAATCAGAAATGTAGCCAATAAACACACCAACAATATTCCAACCTATTTGTACAGGTAGAGAAATATGTATGTAAAACACAGGAAATAGTCTAGGAGATTACACACCAAGTTTTACTACCAACAAGGAATAAAAGTTGGGAGGTACGTGAGAAATAGGAGTTTTTACCACTTGTTAGCTTGTATATTTCTGGAGTGTTTTAATTTTTACAAAAGAGAATGTATTCTACTCAAAAAGATGTTTCAAATTTTAAAGAAATTATTAAAATGTTCAAAATGACTTCAGTTCAAGGATATTCATTAAAACATGAAGGGAAAGAACCCCCCCATGACTTTAAGAGTCTCCTGTAACTATTCTAATAGTTACTATGTCGATTTTATTTCACATTTAGATCCTAACTCATTAGAATTTACATTTGTTTGAGGGATGCAACAGAAGCTGATTTTCTCCTGTTCAAGTGGAAAACCAACCATCCAGGAACCATTCATTGCGTAGGTCTGGCTTTCCCAGCAGACCTACAATGCCTCCTTCCCCACCTGCTAAACCCTGACAACTACCGCTGCCTCTCGAGCACCCTAGAGCGAGCGGGGTGAGCTCTGCAACCTGGGCTCCCTGTCTACAAGGGGCAGCTACCAGCAGAGCCTTCTCCCAAGACAGCAGCAGGCATGCTGCACACAGAAGTGCTCAGGGGCCGTCTGCTGCAGAGCAGGAAACCCCTCATGATGAGCAGGCAGTGGGGGAGCCCCGAGCACGGGCACTGACCTCGGCGGGGGGCACCAGGCTGCTAAGGCAGGGAGCCCCCTCCCTTCAGCTCGTCCAGCTCCTCCTGCAGCGTGTGCACCTGGCTGTCGGCGGCTGCCCCTCTTCAGCTCGCCGTTCTTCTCCACCTGCTCCCGCAGGCGGCACCCGTGCTCCTGTTCCCCCGGGAGCAGAAGCAGGAGGAGTGCACCAGTCGAGGAGATCTTGGGCCCCCAGTGCTGACAGGATGACGCAGCTGAGGGACGGAGGGCCGGTGTTGCTGTGCTCGCCCCGCACAGCTTCTGCAGCTGGCTTCAGGGTGACATCCGTCGGAGGGTGAGGGGCTCTGGGAGGGTTTCTGAGGCATCATTGTGAATGATGAGCTTGGGGGTTCTGGGCCAAGCTCTCATCAGGCCCCAGGCTGGTCCCGCTGTAGCTGGGCTCCACATCCTTCTTCAGCCTCTTTTGGTCAACAGCCTCTCAAGGGACAGATGGCCTCTCTTGAGTGTGCTCTGAGAAGAAACTGTAAGAAGGAAGCCAGCCAATAAATCTGCATGCCCCGATCCTGAGGGATAAAGTCATCCACGGAAATGCCACTCTTACCCAGCAGGCCTTGGCTGGGAAGAGGGGGTCTCATCACCAGCATCTACAGCAGACGTGTTTGCATCTCCTTGGCTGCCTAATGCTGTGGAGGCCACACTGTCTCCTGGAGTTCCTTCCAGAGACTGCGCCCAATCCTGACTGGCAGCTTCCTGGGCAGCACTGGGTGCGTGTTCACCCTGCAGAGCGGGTTACTTCCACTTGCGGGACCACGGCTGGGCCCTCAGCTTTTCCCTCAAGGACCACAATAAACCTGAAACTCCTTTCCCATCTGCTTCACGCGCATGTTCCTCAGGCCCCCCGGTGGCCTTCCTAGTGTCCTTTCTCCTGGGGCGGCCGTGGCCTTCAGCCCCCACTTCTCGGTCAGGTGGAAGATGGAGGGCGTGGCCATGGCTTGAGCACATAGTACTGATCCTCCAGCCTTTCCTAGAGCTGTTTTTGGTGAAATATTCACTACAGACGAAAGAATGCTTAGTGGGGTCCAATCACCCCTGTGAACAGCTTTTAACCACTGGACCAGATGTTTTGAGCCCATTATGTGGAGCCTGCAAGGATAAATGAAAAAGTAATTAGAAAGAAAGAATTAAATGTTTCCCCCTAAAATAATCAGCTATAAAAGCAAAACAAGTGTTTTTGGGAACACCCACACCTGTAGCCACTTTGCCCATTTAAACCTTTAGTAAAGATTTAAGGAACACCTGCTTGCAACTTATTACTGGAATAGAAACATGAAAGACCCACTGTCTAACTTAAGGAGGTGACCGTCTGTAGGGCAGAGAAGGAAGGAAGGTGAGGACCTCCTCCCAGGCTGTGGTAAGTGCCCTGTAGGGACACAGACGTTCTGGCAGATAACACAGGATGGCATCAAGACAACAGGAAAGGCTTCAAGAAGCCTCAGAAATAGTTCTTAGAAGCTCATGGCTGCCCAATCCTCCTGCTGTCGCTAGGATACAAGACTTTGGGTGCTAAAACGGGATGGTTGGTCCCCCTATTTCAAAGCCAGGCCAGGTGTTGGCCAGCAGAGCCTCCCAGGCACCCAGCAGGGCGCCTGGCCCCAGCTCTGCTCAAGCAGCTGAGGATGTGAGACCACCGCCAAGGGGAGGTCAGGCCCAAGAGCTGTGGATCTGTATTACTCCTGTCCTCCCACTACAAGGAGGAAAGCTGCTTCCTGTACAAATCAACCAGCCCCTGCAAGGTACTGACCAAGACACTTCATAATCTCTTCTCCTCATTAAGGTAAAATCTCTATTTATACCAAACTGCACGTGGGGGGTTGGGGGGGGTCTGTCCCGAGGGCTTTCTGTTCCACTTGAGGTCATCTAACCCCCCTGAGGCCACTGTGGACCAGACCAGGTGGATACTAGGTCCTCAGGGAGTTCCAAGCAACATGACTTTCTAACCTTTCTCAATGCTTTGTGACTATTTACCAAAGGACCCCTACCTCATTTGCCCCCAGACCACATTAGACCATGACACATGCCAAGAGCCACCTTCTCTGCAGGGCTTTGCCTCATTCTCAAAAACAGTAACAAAACTTTTGGGACACAGGCTCTGCAGGAAACCGTCAAGAAAGCAGGGTGGCTGACCTCTGAAACAAGCTCATGTTACTAGTTCTTTGGATAGATTGTAACAACTTCCGAATTAGAACAAACCACTGTAAACCTTCAATAAGACTACAGACAACAAGTGGCATTCAGGTCTTTCAAAATTCAATAACAACCTGCAACATGAAACAAAATGATATGCCAGGAGGTTTTCAAAGTAGAATGTCTTCAGCGCACTGTTCTGGGACCTGCAGTGTGGAGTCGGCAGGAAAGGACTCATTGAACTAGCTGAATTCCAGAAGCCCTCATGAAGGGAGCCAGGCCAGGGGGAAAGCAAACCTCTCACCCTGCTGTAGGAGGCCAAGGACGATGTGTAGAGAGGAGCCCCTTCACCGAGTCCCCGAGGTAAGTCTCCCGGTGAGGAGTGGGCCGTGCCCTCCTCCACCCAGGATGCTGTCAGATGCAGAAACCAAGTCCACATGGTCAGCCTCCCTATGAGGAGTGGACTGTGCCCTGCTCCCCCAGGATGCTGTCAGATGCCCAGTCTGCAGGGTCAGCCTCCCCGTGAGGAGTGGGCCTCGCCCTGCTCCACCTAGGATGCTGTCAGATGCAGAGTCCCAAGTGTAAGTCTCCCCTTGAGGAGTGTGCTGAACCCTGCTCCTCCCAGGATGCTGTCTGAGTCCAAGTCCACAGGGTCAGCCTTCCCATGAGGAGTGGGCCTTGACCTACTCTGCCCAGGATGCTGTCAGACACCTCTCCAGCACTCACCTCCACCTGCAGAGCCACCTTTCCCTGCACTGCCAGGAACCTTCTAGCAACAGAGCATCTGGGAGGTGTATCCATCCAGCAGGTACAAGCTGCATTTGCTCAGCCACATTCCTGATTGCAGAGATCAAGGCAGGCTCCCTGCCATCAAAAGAGCAGAAAAGTCACAGCAAATCCAAGAAGATAGTGACCTAAGGAAGAGCGTTTCCAGACTATCCTGTTACTTGACATTGTTGGCACTAGCCCAAATCAGTGGAGAGCAGGGTGGCTGCAGGGTGGGGGTGAGAGGGTGGTGGAGGCCATAAGGTGGGCGGTGGTGGCTGTGGGGTGGCCATGGTGGCCCGAGGTGCCCCGAGCAGAGACGGTGGTGCAGACCACAGCTACACAGCACCCAGCGCTGACTCACCTGCTGGACAGGCCCCGAGCACAAAGTGCTGCCCACCTCGGGCTGGACCTCATGGGGGGCTGACTGGGCAGTGGCGGCCAGTTACCTGTGGAAGGAGACGGTGGTTTCTCCTCGTTACCTGGCCAATGGGAGCAGATCGTGGCCGCACAGCGAACACCATCTCAGGCCTCAGGCTGTTGCACCGCCAGGCTCCGTCCCCCTCCTCACCACCCCTGAGTGGGACCACCACGAGGGTAGAGCTCTGGGCAACACTCTATGGGATGTGGAACTTGTCCCCGTTGCCTACAGGACAGCAAGATGGCAGCACTTACTCCAGCCACCCCCAGTGCACAGTTCTGATCGTTCTTGAGCTTCTGTTAGTGTTTCTTTATATAAAAACAAGCCATTGCGAATGCATGCTTTTCTTTGCATGTTTGTCCTTGTAATGAGCAGTCAGACTCCGCACTTTTTGATGTGTGCTGACAGCTTACGCCTCTCCTCTCCCTCTTCCCCAATGTCCACACCTGGACAAGCTGAAGAGCAAGTCCAGAGTCTCCCTTCTCTGGCATTGGCTTCGGATCCAACCACACAATCCCTGTCTGTGTGCAGAACTCTCGCCCTGGTCTCAACCCTGGCAAAGATTTCTTGCTTTGACCAAACTTTAGTCAGGATCCTGAACCTTTTCCTAGGTTTGTCTGTGCACTTCCTTGTAAAATCCAGTTTTAGTAAGAACCTTGCTAAGTCAGTTTAAGCAGAACCCACACCCGTAGATCTGATCACCCTCGAGATCTGCTTGGGCTCCTCCACGTCCCCCACCATCCCTCAGGTGGTGTCTGATAACTCTGGCCTGGCTTCGGTAATAATCTTGTTAGGTCAGGTTAGCTAGAAACCCCAACACTTGTTTTTTCTCTTAGTAATTTTCCATCCCCTGACCCCCACCATGGTGCCTGGCCGTGAATGCTCACTTGCCCATGCTGCATTCAAAGTCGAGCCCAATCTCATTTCTCCCCAGCTGTGAATCCCATCACAGTGGTCTCTACATATTGCAGTGGTTCTGAATAAAATATGCCTTACCATTTTTGACAAGTGTCATTGAATATTTTTTCTTTAAAACCTCCAACCACGATAAAAACCCAAGCCTGGCTTCTTTCCTTGCTCCCTCAAGCCATTTCAGAGCTGCTGGTGATTTTGGCCCTGCTCTCCTCAGAGACGTCTATTATGTGAGTCATAAGACTTTTGCTAACTTCTGTGTGTGTGTGGAGGGGGACACACACCAGCATCAGTCTCTCCATGGCAACCATAGCACTTGCCAGTGAGCAGTCATATTTTGAAAGGAATCTCTTTCTCTGGGCGGTAGGTCTCAACAGTGAGTTCAAAATATTCAGTGAACGATGTACTAAACAGATGTGCTGTCATCCAGGCTTTGTTGTTCCATTTGAGCATTGACTCTAAGTTAAAGTCACCGGATGCATTACCCCTAACAAGAGAGCGAGCCTGTACAAAGGCCCGGGGGGATGGATTGGAGGGGGAGGGGAGAGAACAGGCTCAGTTAGAGGGACCAGAGGTCAGAGTGTGAGAGAGGAGTTGGAGAAGGGGCTAGAGCAGTCAGTAACAGCACAGCAGCCAGGTCAAGGCCCTGTGCACCATGTCTGGGAGTCAGGATCTTCTAATTGCAGTCAGTGGGGGAGCCCCACTTCTGCTTGGATCTCTGGGGGACAAGAAGGCAGTGTCTTACCACGTCTGTCTGTCCACAGCTCCCAGACCCTGGCCAGGGAGCACGAAGCACTGATGCAGAAGTACCTGCACCTGCTGCAGATCGTGGAGACGAGAAGACAGTGGCCAAGCAGCTACGGCAGCAGATCGAGGATGGGGAGATCAATATCGAGTGGCTGAAGGCAGAGGTGACTGCTGACGAGGGGTGCAGAAGAGGGTGGCCGAGGTGCCCAGGGCACAGGCCCAACACCTCACACTCCAGGCTCCAGCAGGATCGGGGGGGCACATGACCGGCAGCGGGGACCAGCTTCCAGCCACAGCTAAGCCAGTCTCCAAAAGTAAATTTAGTGATGCTGGCAGAGTGGGAAGGGCCTTAGTCAGATCTGAGTTCAGATCTGCCACTTGACAGTTGCAACTTGGAGTGTGCCCCCCCATCCTCTATGCGTCCATTCCTTCATCTATAAAACAGCCTTTTTATACTTGCCTGACAAGGGTGTGAGGATTGAGTGAGGTTATTTATGGGCGAGTTTTTATTTACTCTGCTGATGACCACATTGAGTAAGCATCCCCACATTATCAGCTGAAGAGTCCGGGGACACAGGGTCCTGGTAGGTCATCATAGTGTGGGCTCCTGGCTCAGTTCCAAGCAGTCGTTCCCTCTGCCTGTCATAAGAACTCCTACAGGGGCTCACCGGCTCCAGGCTCATTGGTCTGGAGGCCATGCTGTTGCTAAGTTAAGCCTTCTAGAACTTCACTACTCAAAATGTGGTCCATGAAGCAAGAGCATGTTGGAAATGCAGAATCTCAGGCCCTGCCCAGACCTCCGGAATCAGAATCTGCACTTTCACAACATCCCAGTCGATTGCCATTTACATTAAAGCTTGGGAGGCGCTGGCTCTCTGTCCCTTAGACGCCCCTCACCAGCTGTCTACCCCAGCGCCGAATGATCTGATTGCCTCTCCCCCCTCATCTCACCATGCTCACCAGTTGCTCAGAGCAATCTGGCCACGTCACACGAGGACCGTGGACTCTGAGCTGAGGATGGGAAAATGGAAACATAGATTCTAATGAGGGTTGGCTGCATGATTTGTAGGGCCTGATGCAAGGGAAAAATGCAAGGCCCTGGGTGGAGTCGGGGAAGTCGACCTCCCCTTCTCACAGCCCACCAACCCACCCATGGCAGACAGGCGACCCCCCAATTTCAACCTCCAACCTCCTCTAACCTCTGTGCCATGATACACTTGGTACCTAGATGAGGGGTGGGCAAGATGTCCCTGCTGAGTCACCCACCTAGTGCCAAGGCATTGTCCCTCACCCTGCCCTGAGACACCATCGGGATTGCACTGCACCCACTCTTACTGCACCTACACCGAGGCTCCTGAAGAGGGTTGAGGGTGACTCACGGAGGGATGTGAGTTTTCCTTGCTGACTAGACCCATTTGCTCCCAGAGAGAGGGTAGAGGAGGTCATGGGTTCTGGGGTGCCAACGTGTGTGGAGCAAGCAGCTGAGAGACCATCCCAGTGAGGCAGCAGGAGGCAGGAACACATGGGGGCTGAGGCTCCAAGCCCTTGGGGTGTGCTCCATTGTTCCATCAGATGTTACTCATGAAAACAAATTAAAAGAGAAATGGTTAAGAACTACAAGGTTGCAACTGCGGAACTTGAAGCCCCAAGCATGGGGCCTTCTGAGCATAAGACCCCATCACATGACTTTGAAGCCAGCTCTGCCTGGAATGTTCAAAGATCTGAAGTTGCCAATTCCACCTTATGGTGCCGCTGCCAAGCTCTGAACTGATAGTCACGTCAGCTCGGAACTTGAGGTTGAACAATAGTCTCAGATTCCACACACCTCCTCTACCCTGCACCAGGCACTGTCAGACATGTTTCCTTAGTCAGTCCCCATAGCTATAATCATAGGATTGAATGAGGAAGGGGACTAAGAGAACTCAAGTCATCTGCCCAAGCTCACACAGCTGGGACGTGGCAGAGCCAGGACTAGAACCCACGTCTCCTTGTCTACTTGCTAGTCTTGCCACTCTACTCATAGCCTCTTCCCATGTCACTCCTGGGATGGGGGCTTGTCCCGAGTCTAAACCATCTGGTTCACTCTGAGATCTATCCTAGCCCTACACATATCCCTGAAACCAAGCTGAGTCCTTGTTAGGGACCAGGGAATAGGTCTAGGGACCAGCACCAGGTTAGTGGCTTCATGATCAAGGGTGTCGGGTGTCATTCATTCACTCACTCACTCATTCACTAACTGCCTAAGATCAGCTGACCACTGCCTCATCCTCTTCCCCAGGCTCCTCTTCCCTCATCACTTGGGGATCCAGCCAGTGCTCCCTGGTCATGAGCTGTGCACATCTTGGCCTTTGCACATGCTGGGGCTTCTGTTTGGAGTGCCCCTGCCACCCCCACGCTTCCCTGCCTGGTGGGATCCTACCAAGCTCGAATGCCTCCTCCTGGGGACTCTCATCCCAGAATGTTCTCCTTGCCCCCTGCTCCCACGGCTTTCCCACCCTCAGCATGCCATGTCAGAGCCAGGTCCTTGGGTGTCTGTCCCCAACCCGGCCTGGTGAGACCTCCTTGAAAGCAGGGGTGTCCTTTATCACTCTGTCCCTTCTGCCTCACACATAGTAGGTACTCTGTAAGGGCTTGATGAGTGAATGGGCATCAGGCTTTGTGGCAGGCAGTAAAGAGATGGAAGATTCTACCCTTAAGGTCTGATTGGGGTAGAGTGTGATTGGTGCCATAATAGAGTTTGCGGTGTGAACCCAGCTAGAAAATGAGTCATTTTATGGCCAAAGAAGGTGTGGGTTCATGTCGCATATGGCCTTGAAAGGTTTCAGGGGTTGGTAGGCTAGAGAAGGGGTGGGTGCAAAAGGCAGGGCCCTCTCTGGTGCTGGGGAGCACAAAACTGGTCAGTTTTGAGTGAAAGTGTGTGTGTGTGTGAGTGTGTGTGTGTTTGTCAGTGTGGCAGCAGAGGCCTGTTTGGTGGGAATTTGGAGCAACGTTTTCAACTGAGTACATTACTCTCCAGGGCAAAGGATTTCTCTAAGAAGACTGAAAGATCAGCTTGGTAAAGGCTTCTGGCTGTAGTCTCTCTCTCTCACTGTCTCTCACTCTCTCTCACTCTCACTCACTCACACACACATCCACATCCTGCAGGGCAGAGGACACCTGTGTGCTCTGGAGGGGCTTTAGGAGGGTGAAACAGAGCCCATTTCCCAGGAAGTAGGCCATCAGGTAGGCAGGAGGCACTGAGAAGCCAAGTAAGTGATGAGTGACGCCCGTGACAAAGATAGAGTGTCTTAGAAAGTCAGAGCTGGGAGGGATCTGAGAACTCAGCGGTCCACAGAAGAGGGAGGACTTATCCAAGGTCACTCCAAGGTCACTTCCAGTGTTAGAATCCAGGCTCAACCTTGGGTCTCCTGGCTGCAGATCCTTGGCCTGTGCCTGCCCCACAACTTATTCCTTCCTTGCTGGGGAGACGAGCCAGATAAAAGGTGCATGTTCGGGAACCACTGTGTCAGCTGGATGGCCTCAAGCTCTCATGGTCCACCTGATAGCCAGAAAAATTCCTCAAGCCCCATCCCACTTATTCCTGAGGATTTTCAGGGTCTTCCATTTTCATGGCCACGTCTGGCTTCCAATTCTGCTCTCCTGGCTTCTTGTATCACTTCTCACAGTGGCTGTCTTCACTCAGTCTTGACTGCCCCTTACCCTCGTATGGGCACTCCTTGTGTCCATCAGGTGGAGCTAGATTCTGCTGCAATTACAAACAGCCCCCAAGTCTCAGTGGCTTAAAACAACAAAGATTGCTTTTTCTCTCACACTGTGTGTCCATTGTGGGTTCCGCTCCACAACATTCTCACTCAGAGTCAGGGTCACAGGCTGATGGGTCTCCCACAATCAGGAAATTCACCAGTCCCAGGGCAGGGGAAGCAACGTGGCAAATGGTGCCTGACAGCACTGCTCACAATTCATTGGACAAAGTGAGTCACTTGAACACACTCAACTTCAGGGGCTTGGGAAGTACAGTCCTGCCTGTCCCAGGAGGACAACCAGAGTATCCAGGAAAGACCTAATGACACCCAACTGGCTCCTCTTTCAGTCCCCAAGCCCCTGACACCAGCCAAGTATAGACCAGACTTTCTGAAAGGCTTAGATACAGTAGAAGGGGTTTGCAGTACTGAAACAGAAAATGGCTTAAAGGTGAATAGAAGACATCCTTGCCCTTCTGTCACTCAGCCTTTCCTGCTACACGGATTTCTTGCTGACCTCTCTTCACACTGGCCTCTCTCCACATGCTTCCAACGCCATTTTGTTGGTGGTGGGGGTGTTCATATTCTCTTTATCTGCCAAGACCCTCGCCCCCATCCAGTGATGTGTTGGAGCTGGCTTATACCAATTTGCAAGTTTGTTGTGAAATTTTCAAGACTCTTTCAAGCTTGTTATTTGCCCTTTGGTAGCTTAAAATGGAAGGTTGGAATGTTTACACCATGGAAATCAGCCAGTGCTACCAGTCAGAGTTTTTTTTTTCAGAGAGCTGGTCGTTAATCCTTTACCAATATACCCTTGTCTACACTTTCTTCAGGACCAGCTAAATACTTTGCTGGGTCCAGTGCAAAATGAAAATGCAAGGCTCTTAAGAATTTCAAGGCAAAAACAGCAGAGCCTGAAACCAGGCATTAGGCCCTTCTAAGCGGGCTGTGGACAGGTCACACATCAAGGACATTGGCCCTGTCCAATGCTCCATCCCTGGAGCCTCCACCCGCAGCCATGTCTCCCTAGAGGTAACGGGAGAGCATACCCAAACAAAAGTCTGCACAAAATTTATTAAGCAAAACTATCCAGCTCTGCTTAGTCTCTTCTTTTCCATCTAAACAGCCCTCTTGGGCCTTATCTTTTGTAACCAAAAAGCTCCAAGGACCATCTAAAACAAAGGGAGCATCCTCCTCCGAGAAGAATCGTCCCCTCCTCTAGAATCTTCAGTTTGGCACCATTTCATTGTTTTAATAGCTATTTTTCTCCCATTTATGATTGGAAGTAAGTTGGGATGGCTCAGGCAGCTCTAAAGGGCAGGGTAGGAGTTTAGAGATGGTGGTGATATTTTCCTGACTTGGTAGCACTCAGAATCCTGCAAGCCTGACTCTGCAAGAAACTGCAGAGATCTTTAGTTCAGGGTTTCAGGTAAAACTGTAGCCATGGAATCAGGTTTGCAAACCAACTTTGACATGGAGAGGGCCGCCTTGATCCCTCCCCAGTCAGCCCCTCTGCAGGGCCCACTCTGTGCCTTGAGTCCTGTTTCCCATGTTCCTCCTGCCATCCCCAACCCTGCTGTCCTGCACTCAACACCCTGTCGTACTCTGCATCTTTTTTCACACCATCCCCTCTGCTCCAATTCCTTCCATTCTATAACACACCTGCTGGGCTCCTTTTTTCTTTGTGAGGAAGATAAGCCCTGAGCTAAAATCCATGCAAATCCTCCTCTTTTTGCTGAGGAAGACTGGCCCTGGGTTAACATCTGTGCCCATGTTCCTCCACTTTTATATGGGATGACACCACAACATGGCCTGACATGAGGTGCATCGGTGCAGGCCCGGGATCCGAACCCGGGCTGCCAGCAGCGGAGCTCGTGCACTTAACTGCTACACCACGGGGCCAGCGCAGTTGGGTTCCTGTTTTGTCCTGCAAAACCTCTGGGTAGCGCTTGTGGCTTCCATGGTGAGACCCTCCCACTGCAGTATGTGTGCACCTTGTTGGAGTATAAGTTACCTCTGTGGGTATCTGACCCTCTTCTTAGGCTGGAAGCTCCTCCAGGGAAGGGATCTGACTTATCCACCTCTGGCTGTGTCTCACCCGTGCCCAGCATGGTGCCCACCACAGAGACTCCATCAGGACATGCTGACAGGATTGGCACAAAGGGAGACAGAGATGGGCATCTCTTAGGCTTGGAAGAGGCCAGAGGGAATGGAGGAAGGAGAGAGAACTGAGTTGTGTGGCAGCTGTTTGAAAAGCACGAAGTACAGAGATCTTTAGCAAAACTTTGCTAACAAAAGAGAGAAAACCCAGGACTAATTCCTCCACCAATGACTGCACTGACTAAATGCATTCTGGATTAAAGACACTGTCTCCAGAGAGGGGACTGGGGTGTGGCAGGAGCCGATGAGCAGTGCTGCTAAGGAGTGTGACAAATGAGGGTTTGCCTCTGATGGGCCAAGAAGGTCAGACTGTGGGGTGGAAAGTGGGCAGGGCTCAGCTGAGACACCAAGCATTGACCCAGTTGGGCAGACAGAGCTGGACTCTAGCTGGCGAGTTGGGGTGTAAGCCAAATTCCGAACTCTCCATGGACATCATTGACAAGGGTCAGCTGAGCAGGCCCTGATGTCAGCCAAGCAAACCCAGATCCAAAGCAAATGCATCCCCAGAAGGGACCTGCAGGATAAGAGAAAGGAGGCCTCTGCGATCTCAGTGGGGCTGGGGCTCCTGCCGCCATCCTGACACTGGTTTGTAGCAGGGTTGGGCCATGGTCCAAGGCTTCTGCAGGGTCCGCAGGCTCACAGCTTTCCAGAGCTTTGCCAACCTGGCCCAATCCTTAAATCAGAGTCCCAGACTGCCAGTGTTGCCTATACAGGGAGCAGAGTGCCTGACCTGACGGCATCTGGTTTTTGCTCTTGTCCCTGGGGAGTAGATGTCTTGTAGACGTATCTGAGAAGAGCGCCATCAGTTTTACATACAGACTAGTCTTACACACACACACACACACACACACACATCCCTCCAGCCTAAAGAGAAAAGGATACCACGTGCAGATACCAGAACTGGCAAAGACAGCAGACTGGCATGAGGGTGAT